>NC_134485.1:357456873-357756873 GCF_040206685.1 Ascaphus truei
GTCATGGCAGTTCAGGGTCCCGGGCGGCCGGGCCCCCCTGACTCACGGGGCCCGGGACGCCAGTACCTTCTGTCCCCCCCTGCTGTCGGCCCTGCATGTGTATTGAAGCTCCCTTGCAAGCTGTAGGAAGATCATTGATGAACACTAAGAAGAGTAGGGGCCCCAGAACAGAGCCTTGAGGGACACCACATGTGTTATCCAAGGGGTTGGAGTTAGAGCCAGCGATGGCCACATGTTGGGATATACCTGCTAGGTAGGAACGAAACCAGTTTAAAGCATGCTTCCCTATTCCAGAGCACTGGAGTTTGTTTAGCAAGATAACATGATCAACAGTATCAAAAGCCTTTGTAAAATCTAGGACTATTGCACCAGTGAGCTGTCCCCGTTCCATTCCACACTGGACCTCGTTGCAAACTTTTAGCAGGGTAGTTACGGTGGAGTGTTTTGGGGTGAAAGCCAGATTGGAATTGGCTAGGGAAATTTGTCTTGGTATAGAAATAGCTTAATTGGGAGTGAACACATTTTTCCATGACTTTGGACAGTATGGCATGTGTGCTCTTCTTTTTTCCTTTTTCTTCATATACAGGGCTTCGGAGAGCTGTTGAGTGGAGGGGGCAAAAGTGTATCCACAGACTCAGCAATGGACTGCTGCACAAAAATTGTTAGGTAGAGGGTGTGGTGGGGAGGATTGAGGGGAGATTGTTGGGCCCCAGACTAAACTGTGGCCGTGGCCCCATTGATGTTTTGAGTGAGGTAGGGAATAACTGAGTTCTGAGTCGAAGGACACGGCTGAGACCTGGGCCTCAGCAAGTTGTTGAGTGGAGGCAGAAATGATGGGGCCCCGGACTACAACCATTACTTGACCCCGGTGAACAATTAGGAAGGTTAGAGGAGTGTCAGCAGGCCTATCCACTATACAGGGTGGAGGATTTAAGGGTTTGGGAGTAACTAGAAGGAACACAATAACTGCATTACATCAATTACCTTGGCCCTGGCAAAGTGTTAAAGGTGGTTGTGGGGGGGGGATAGGTATGGGGAGACCAGGGTTTTGGGTAATTGAGAAGGGGTAATTAAAGTAGCAAACCCCTCTAAGCAACATTTTTGCTTTTTCGTATTACTGGAACCGGGGGTTCCTCTGAAGCTGATTCGTGGTTCCCCGATTCCCCCTCTGGTTTCTGATATATTTTTGTATTGGTATATGACACCAATAGAAAGTTGCATTATCATTCCTGAGGATGTTGCAGCTTTCCATTGGCTACCCCAGATTGAGCATGGCTAGAAAGGTATCTTTTGTCCAGGAAGAAATCCTCCCTCCCCCCCTTCTCAAGACAAAAGTAGTAATACTGTATCAAGAGATTCACTTTTCTGAAGGTTTGAGCAAACATTTGCAAAACCCACACATATTTTGTTAGAACTTTTGGAGTCAAACGTGAAAATGCAATACCCATTGACTTTGTAGCTTTAAGTGAACTTGTTGCGAACCAGAAAAAGTTGGACATTTGCCAAATTCTAACAGGCCTGCCCATCTCTAGTGATATCTTGGAAATCGGGTGTCTCTGTGGAGGACTCACATGGAGAATCTGTCTGAGAGAAAAATCTGAGCTCACCTGACAGTGCCACCATGCCAACTGTACTAGTACCCTCCCCACTACCAATGGCAGTGTTCCATTTAAACTGTCCACCTTCCAGTGTCTAATCTAAATTTGGGGTACTTCTCAGCATATTTTTTATTATTTAAAATTGATCAGTAATAGAGGCCTATTCTAGTAACTTCGATATTGTAATTGCAACATTGAACATGTTGGCATGTTCATACAGAAGCTCACGGTATGCAATTTGTGGAAAAAAGATATTCACTATTGCAAATTGCATTTTATATACAATCATACTGTTTTCATTTTTATTACATACTGTAGGATTGAAGAAGAGTGTCTCCGGAGTTGAACCACATTATTTTCAGGACGGGGACCCCCTGCTTCCCGAGGTATGCGGTGTTGGTATCTCCTGCAAGTTTAAATGTCCCACATCATAGCCCACGTTACCAGGACATTTAAACTTTCTGGAGATACCGCACCCATACTGGGGCCTGTACCTACCTCTTCCCTACATATCAGCTTTGATATCTCATTGTGCCTCTGCTCACCTCCTATGCTATACCCCTAACTCTCTCCTTTCCACCCCTTTAACATCTACTGTTCTCTCACACCTTTTTCCATCACTGTCTTTACCTGTGGAATTCTCGAACACTCACTATATGCCAAGCTCCTTCTCTCCCCACCTTAAAGCCAAACCTTAAAACTCACCTCTTAAATGAAGCATTTCAATAACCTAGACTCATGGCTACTCTCCCACAACCACATTCACTCCTACCAACCATTGTGGTCAAGCACTGCCATCTACTGCACTTACTCCCTATCCTGCGGTCTCCAAACATACCATTTAGATTGTACAGTAAGCTCTGTGGGGCATGAATTTCCATTCCTAATGTCTAATTTTGTGTTGCTTTTATTGTATTATAATTCCCTATACTGTATTGTCTCGTTTGTAAAGTGCTGAGTACACTGTGGGCACTATTTAAAAAAAAAAAAGATATACATATTTTAAGATAAGGTATCTTAGACCTCAGTCATAGTAATATATTTCTATATTTTCACCTAATTTAAAAATATATATATATATATATATTACTGGGAAAAATATTTAAATTGTTATAAATATCTTCCGAAATTATGGTTGTCTTAAAAACACCCAGTGATAAATCACATTAGACCTGTGAATACTGAGATTTCTATAAACACAATCATTTTTCCTAAGCATCCAGGTAGCGAGGAACACACACAAATAGTAGGTTTTCACGAGAGATAAACTTTATTGTGATTTTAGTTATAATGTCACTCCGTAATTGGTCCAGTTACTGTATCTGTGAGTCGGGGTCCCCTTAGATGAATTTGGTAATGAGACATTTACTGTTATATTTTCACATACGTTTTCCTTCTATAACTCAATATAATAATAATAATAATAATAATAATAATAATTATGATTATTATTATTAATAAAAGATTAATAAACGTTGTACGTTAATGATATAAATTATATATAATATCATACGTACCAACATCTAAAAACTCTTACGGTAGAGTTGGGAAATGTGGGTGATCTCTTCAGCTTTCTTTGACTTACATTGGAATTAGGTAATTTGGTTCAGTGAGAAAGTAATACAAATATAAATTATCGGCAAATAATGGGGGAGTCTCCTTCATAAATAGGGACAGTTAGCAAGTATGCATATTGTTCAAAGCTGATATTTTATTACAGTTATAGTATTTTTATGTACAGTACATACAGTACCATATGATGTAGGGGGATCCGCAATTTCATAGATTATGAAATAGGTATAAAGTTCTTCAAAAATAGAAAAATACTGATCCAGGCAGATTCACATGGCAATTGTGCAAACAGTGACACTGTCATTGAAGTAGGGGCGCCTGGTTCAAATTCCAGTGTCAGCTCCTCGTGACCTCGTTAAGTCCCTTTAGCTCCCTGTGTCTCAGATATCAACAATTAGATTGTAAGCTCTTTGGGGCAGGGACACATTATGCATGTAAATTATGTACAGTGATGCATATACTTTTAATGCTATATATTTTATTTTATTTGCCATTGTGAGGCCGGTGAAGAAAAATATCACCTGCTCCAGTGATCACTCTTTGGAGCTCATGAAATAGCAAGTGCCTACCTAAATTGCTGACAAATGCTGATTTACATATATATTCACATTTTTGAGAATGCTTCCTCTTCCCAGCCACTTTGTAAGGATCGGCGTTAGGTCCTGCCCCCGTGACGACACGGGCGACTCACTGCAGACCAGGAGGGTTACACACAGGTGCCCTACCACCAGACACAGGAGTACCTCCAGGTTCAGGCCCCACCCCCATGTCCTGCCCCGCGAGGTACGGGTGACTAACAACACCGCGTCACAAGGAGCATGTGAGGGGTTAATCACCACTGGTCTCAGATCACCTGCCCCTGCGACCTGACTCCGCCCGTCTAACATTGGACTGCTGCTTCCTAGTGGGCAGTACTCCCTATACCTGCCTGCAGCTCATTGGTCTAACTCCTTTATATGTTCAGCCAGCCCTCTGGCAAATTGGCTGAGCATAAGACTTCATTGCGTATGAAGTGCTTACTGCAATCCCTGCCTCTGTGTTTTGTACCTTGTATCTGCAGTTCTTGTTTCGTTCCTTGTCTGACCTTGGCCTGTACCTGGACCATCTGCGCTCCTGACCACGGCAAGTACTTACGACGATCCACACCTCTCCAACTCCTGACCCCCGGCTAGTACGTACGACGATCCGCACCTCTCCGACCCCTGACCCCCGGCTAGTACCTACAACGATCCATAACTCTCCAATCCCAACCGGGCTAACGATGACCAATCTGCACTCTGGACATGCTCACGCAGCTGGACGTCGGTTTATTCAATTCCCAAATCGGCCTCTCGGTCACGTCCTGTTGTGGTGAGCACACCTTAATCACTTCTCCCTCTCTCCCCTGCCTCTTCATTCTGTCTCCCTTGCCTCTTTGGTCTGTCTCCCTTGGATATTCATTTGTGCTCCTGAGGAAGTTGTCATTGATAACGAAACGCGTAGAGCCAGTCACAGTTGCAGCTGCCTTTGAACTGAAGGCTCCCGAAGTGCCAAGTTCCCTCACTGCCTGCCCCCAAAGCTCCTCGACCGGACCGGACGTCGTCACCGCCGTACCGGATGTGACGTCAGACGCCAGCTTCCACACGGTCTGATGCGAGTAGTGGTGAAGAGCAGCTGAGTTGTACCACACGGGTCCGGCACCTCCTTGCCTCAAAGAAAACGTTATGTGTACATGTCTAATGTACTTATTGTGAGTACGATTCCTATGTTTTTATTGTTTTTTCCAATACATATTTTATATCGATCTGTACCATGGTCTGCCTTTGTTTTGCATGACATTCATCATACACTATCTCCTGTCTGAGAGCGGATCTGAGTATACTCCCTGCTGAAAACCTGTCCTGGTTTAGAAGATTAAGACCCATCTCTACCAGTGGTGTAGAAAATGCTGTTTTTTATCTGACCTGCTGTAAGTAGGCATTTCTAAAGAGCCAAGCTTTCCAGCTATCCAAGCGGTCTTGATATATTGCACTATTATATGTTTTTTATTTTTTCGGTGTATCCCTGATATCGTCGCTCCCTTCCTACCCTGGACAAGCTATCTCGTAAAGGAATCTATACATATTCCTGGAAGGTTGAGAAATTTATTAGAGATCACCTTTTTCACTTATTTAAAGTATACTGCACTTTATTCACTTATTTGGTGTGTTAGCGCCGTTCACAAATCACATTAAGTTCCCTGGCCACTTCAGTCTGTCTCCCCTGTCTCTTCGGTCTTTCTCCCCTGCCTCTTCGGTCTGTCTCCCCTGCCTCTCCGGTCTGTCTCCCCTGCCTCTTCGGTCTGTATCCGCTGCCTCTTCGGTCTGTCTCCCCTGCCTCTTCAGTCTGTCTCCCCTGCCTCTTCAGTCTGTCTCCCCTGCCTCTTCGGTCTGTCTCCCCTGCCTCTTCGGTCTGTCTCCCCTGCCTCTTTGCTGTATTATGTTTTTTTCGAACGGAGTAAAACGACCTTCTCCATTTTTGTGATAAAGCTCCCCTTTAGATTTATTTAACATGCCCCTCTCTCTCTAAGCTTCAATCCTTACTGCATACAAATCTAGTGCCTATTATTCTATTACTGCACGGCTAGGCCATCACAATAAGAAAATACATTTTTGTACTTTTTTTTTAACCTTCGCCCCCAAAATTATACATTTTACTTAAATTGTTCCATAATAGATAATAAAAGTGCTTTCGGATACCATATTGAGAATGATAGTTTATGGAGTAAATGTAGCATAAGTGTAGAGGTTGAGTAGTAGAGACGGGCGAAATAATTTTGCGGATTTGGATCCACCTCAAATCGAGCAGTTCCTTTGGTCCACGGATTTCCGGAATCAATCTCAAAAAGGACGATTCATCTTTCTGGATTTTGTTTTATCACTGACAATCCAATCCGTGGATTCTGCAAATCGCTGGAGGATTCTAAGAGTACAATCAACAGATTTTTGCAGTCCGATAGAGGATTTTTAGAGTAAAATCCGTAGATTCCACAATCTGTTGTAGGATGGTACTCTACGAGCCCTCCCAGCGGTTTGCTGAATCCATGGATTGGATTTTTATACTCCGTATGGATTATATCCAATGGCGGTTTTGGATTAATCCGCACAGATTGAAACTGGGACAATCCATCAACTGATTTTACACTGCGGAACAGATTTTTAATGGAAAGCTCGGGAAATAGATTTTGACAGTTTCGCCCATCTGATTGCAGTGATACTACAACATAGGTTGCACTGATACTAACATGACCCCCTTTTGTGATCTGTAAAGTTAAATGTCATGATGACTGCACTAAAAGTGGTCCACTGTGACATTCCCATTGTTTTCCAAAATGGAATGCAAAGCCTAGTATTGGAAACAGCTATATTTTGGAATATACTGTATACCAAAAATAAGGTAAATTTCACCACAATGCTATAAAAAAGACAGCATTCAAATTGTGGCTAGAGCTTCATCAGGATTGTCTGATTTCTGCATAGTGAACTACAGCTATATCACATCGTATGAAAACATTCTATACAAAGGCAAACAAAGGGATAAAATAAACCCATACAAAGCTGTCTATAATGATCAATTTGCTATATATTCTCTGTGGAGCCTGGAGTTTCAAGTGCATCAAGATACTCAACATAATTATCCAGTGGTGAGTGTTAATTTTCAAGGATTAGGGTCAATGTATCCCTTGAAACATAAACTACTTATTCGTTTATTGTAATTATTTTTAAAATAATATTATGCTCAAATGATTAGGGTTTATATTAATGAACAACGCTAAATGTAATCTGCACATATAATCCCAATGGGAATTTGAATCTAGAGCAAGCAAACGCAATTCCCCGTGGGGAGATGCCTTACTGATCTGCAAATTGGCCTGTGCTGTAATTATTCCCTGTGAATATTTGTGTTACCTGACAAAAACCTTTCACGGAAACCTTTATGTGTAATATTCTTCTGCACACTCTCTCCCAATTTCTATAGATCTACATATACTGTGTAATATATATATATATATATATATATATATATATATATATATATATATATTACAAAGCATAAAGCTTTTATATGTTACACTGAAAGAGAAGAATACTAAATTATTACAAATAAACTTGTCCTTCTTTAGTGATATTATTAACCACCTCTTATCCACCTCACTTACAAATCTGTTTCAGCAGCAATTACACAAGCTTAGCTGTATTATCGCAGACACTTGATCAGTATCATGATTGTACAAGCTAAAGAGCAAATGTACATACTGAATTAAAAACAAACTATCAGGATCGGTGCTATATGTAAACACCGGGCATAATAGATTATGTGATACGACATTACAGTTATTTTACAAGAAACCTACAGTGATCCTATAGAGCATATACAGCAAAAGAGTTACTGTAACTGAAAGATGTTTCTCTGAAACCAGCTGCTATCTGAAATAATTATTATATTTTAAACTGCCCTTAACATGAAACAAACAGACCCACCAAGCTCCCGGGGGAGCCAATTTCACCCAGACATGCCTTAACAGGTCTTTCTCACTGAAGGGTGTGACAGAACACAGTTTCATAGGTCCACGTGTGTGCCTTCTACCCTTTTAAGCTGTTGCTCAGCTGCAGAAACACTACCAGCTCTCAGGCCTGCTAATGAATGCTGTAGTGTCTGGCAGAGAACTTCCCTTCAAGTGCGTGTGACTAATCATCAATCTTTTTAATAATGCTGACAATCCATTCTTCTTTCTCACTTGGTTAAAGTCTGCACAAATAGCAAATTAGCCTCATTCTGGAAAAGGCAGGGAATGATAAAGAGCTCCTAAAAGGTTTTCTAAGCTCCATGCAGCAAGGGTATTATCTAGATATTGAACTAAATGTAATTATCTTATTTTTTTTAACTGTTAAATACTGAATGTTTGGAAGATTACACTTTGTCAGCTTTAGTATCATCTGTATACATTAGTCTAACAAGACCAGTGCAATTACTACACTATGAAAGGCAGGAGACATCACATAATAGAGCTCTCGTCATCCTGCTAGCTGCCTACTTTTCACTCAATAAAGTCTTAATTTCTGAAGTGATTACACGCTGCCTAATTAAATGATACTTATTATTGGGAAATGTTTCATTCTGAAAGCCAGTTACAGTACATACTTTATAATACATATTTAGTTTGTGTTGCAAGGATTGATATACAGGTGCACCGATGAGTATTCTAAAACGTGCCTTAAACTTGCCTTGGAAAATCTGGGGCCATCACCAACAAGATCCAGGTACATGCTGGGTACATGCTGCAACATTTCAGTGACATTTCGGCAGAGACTAATGGCCCATTGGATTAACACAGCAGGGGTCCCTGGCAGTCCCATTCAAACTGAATGGGACTACCAGGGACCCCCGCTGTTAATCTTATGGGCCATTAGTCTGTCTGCAGAAATGTCATTGAAATGTTGCAGCATGTACCAGCATGTACCCCGCGTGTACTTTGGTCTTGTTGGTGATTGCCCCAGATTGGTTTTTGAATACTCGTCGGCACTACAGTATGCTCTAAAGATGCAGTACTAGAGATGGGCGAACCAGTCAAAATCAGTTTTCCGGAATTCCACCGATTGTTTAGACCAAATCCGTCTCCCCGACAAAAATCCATGTGTGGATTGGGTACTAAAAAATGATGAGCAGATTAATTCAAATTTGTCATTGGATACATCCCAGACGGATTTTTAATAGAGCGAGAGAGCGACTTTCAATTTAGTAGTGTCTCCGGTTGTGTATATGTAATCCCTTAAACCTCCCTCCAAATAAATTAGGTAGACATGCATGTGCTGAAAAAGGAGCAAACCTGAGGTACCCGGCTGGGAAATATACATTACTAATGGCTATGCAAAGTATATTTAAATGAGTCCCATCCCACTTTCTAAAATGATTTCCATACCAACTATCTAGAGTTTATAAGCCTAAGGCACAGACCTAATTAGTGGAATGGTGTGCGTGTGTCAGATCCAACTAGAACCTACAATCTCTGCTTTTCTAGGGGGCAGCTCTAGCAGTTTGAGCTAATATGATATAGTTATATTATGGAGTAATTTATCAAAGTAACCCAGCTGTAAAACTGGGGAAAGAAATACTGCACCACATTTATCCATCAAGAAAATCTCATTGATTTTAGTGGAAATGTTATTCCTAGATAATTTGGTGTAGTTTGTTTGCCCCAGTTTTGCGGTTCGAAATCTAATCTGGTCAATTGTAATAGTATATTAATCCAATGTTTGAAAGCAATGCAAGAAATCAGAAGAGCATTGCTGAATTTGACATAAAGATATATACAGTGTATGTTAAGATAATATTATATTTATTTTTATGTTGTGTTCTATAACTCAGTCTTGGTCATCTAAGATTAAGCATTCAGTTAACGAATCATTTTTAAAAGTACAAATTTGTTCAAAGTTGATTTATTTTCAAACAACTTTCCTAGATCCTGAGAAATATTTAGATTTGCATATGTGTACAGTACAGTATATAGATATAGCAGATGTTAATACCACCATTAACATAGAATAACACATGATAAAACTCATTAATAATGAGTATGTTAAGGCAATAACACATGCGTTACCATTGTTTTTCAATGGCGGTGCAATGAAAGTTGTGTTAATAGCACATTCACAAATCGCATTGTGTTAACGGGTGCAGAAGTGTCTGCTACATATGTACACTGTATCATACAATTTAGAGCACCTTTGTATAATTTGCAAATCAAAGTCACTAGTAAACAATAGTACAGATGTACATTTTCTGTTTGCTCCAGATTTGTTCATCAATGTCATAAAATCTTTCACTCTATATAGAAGGCAGGACTTAGAAATCTGACATCATCTTTTATTTGAATATCTTATTGCTCAGACTGGAACAAACGCCACTCCTGGTTCACATACAAGGTACTGTAAGCACAAAGCAATGTTAACTACACATTTAGTCATCATTTGTGTCATGAAGGCCATATCTAAAGAGATCAGTTGTTTAGATAACTGTGGCAAATACTACAATTCCTAAAAATAAAAAATAAAACTGCTGTAATGTATGACAGGAGGCTAAGAATGATGCTAATTTATTTATTTAGAACAGCATTTATATAGTGCCCTTATCCAGGGTGCTGTACATTACATAATAAAATGAGAGTATGCTTACTTATGGAACATTTCCTGTGATGGGCATAGTCATTGTTAAGATGTCTTTTTGGTGGGTAGGGGTGGGAATATTATGGTATGGCTATGGGTTAGGTGCATTGAGAGCTTTCTTGGTTGGTGGGCAAGGGTTAGGGGTTAGGTCTCTGGATTTAGTCTTGTCGATGACATGGGGATGGGTCTGACAGTGGGAACAGTGGAGGCGATTGGATCAGTGAGGTGGGTGACTTGGAGGGGTTTGGAGAGAATAAAGGAAGGTTTAGGAAAGGCTGAGGGTAGGGGAGATCATGGGTGTTTGGAAGGGTGGGGTGAGAGGGGATGGGACAGAAGGAGGTCAATAAGGATTATGGAATGCGATGGAGAAGAGATGAGTTTTGAGTTGGTTTCTGAAGATAGTTAGGGAGAGGACAGATTGAATGTGGTGGGCGAGCTTGTTACAGTGGAGGTGGGCGAGTAAGGCAAATGATTGGAGTCGAGAGGAGGCTTGGGGGAGTGGGGACTATTGCAATCAGGGAACACAGAGGATGGGATGGGGTGTAGCGAATGATAAGTGATGCAAGTTAAGGGGGGAGAAAGACCCTGGAGAGATTTGTAGACTAGGGTGAGGAATTTGAAGAGGGAACATTGTTGGACGGTTATCAAATGGAGTTGGGAGAGGAGAGGAGAGGAGTGGCGTGGGCAGAGCGTGGGAGATTGAGAAGTGTATGCGCTGCAACAATTTGGATTTGTTTGAGGGGTATGGAGTAGTAGATTGGGAGGCCGAAGTGAAGTGAGTTGCAGTAGTCGAGATGGGTGAAGATGAGGGAGTGGATGAAAAGTTTGGCCAAGGAGAAGGAAATGAGAGGACATATTTTTTTTATGTTGTATAGGTGGTAGCAACAGATGGAAGTGATGTGTTGGGCTAAGAGGAGGAAAAGATCAAAAGTGACTGCAAGGTTGTGAGTAGAAGGGGAGGGGAGATGGCGAATGGGGAAAGGAGATGGTGGAGATTGTGGTGGATGAGAGGAAGGACGAAGCAGGAAAGTAGAGAACTTCAGTTTTAGCTGTGTTAATTTTTTGGAAATGGAAGACATCCAGAATGGCAGAAAGGCAGGCAGAGATACAGGTTATTTTTACAAAAAATGACCAGAGAAGTGGTCACAAAAAGAAACCCACTAGTTTGCACACAGCCTTCAGTGAGATAGACAATAGTAGGGAACTGATTAGTCCCAACATAAAAGTGATGAATCAAGCAGAGGGGATATATAATCCAGAAAAAAACAATAAAATGTTATTAATTACTTGTTAACTCTTCTAAGTGAAAATATAATAAACAATTAAAAATGAAACCACTAGAGTATGCCTTGAATAGTTAACCTCAGTTGTTTTATATACGAGGGTGTACTTATTCAAAACTAAGCAAGGTCCAATAATATAGATCTGTGCTCGTGGAGAAAACACTTAAACACAGAGCGTCTATTTATTATAGATCAGGGATTACTAGGTTGCCAATACCTAGTGTGTATACTCATTTATGGTTCTCTTATATACAATGTATACATCAAAACATCTGCAACTCTAATTGTAGCATATTGTCCAGGGTATCAGTGAACAATCAGTTGCATAACATTTCCCATGGTACTGTGACAAATAACAATAGCAGTGAACTGTGTAACAGATAGACGTTATAGTTACATAAGGGGTTAATACCCCTATTGGATACAGAACGTTATTGGTAAAGCAACTAAATGTTGCATACATTACATATCTATAACCAACTGTATGTGGCTACAAAGAATCCCTTAGCCTTGCTGTATTAAATTCCAACAACAAAAGTACTTGTGGCTGTGTTATCTGTCTCATTTAGTTTGTAACTCCAGTAAGTGACATCATCAGTCAGTACAACGCTAGACCCATGTATTCAGAGTACTTGCGGCTGCTTGAATGTGTTACTCGGCATACAACATACATCCCCGAGAGCTGACGTTATCAGTCCGTGCGTCGCGCCGCCTAACCTGACGATCGTTTCGTGCCGTCAACCGGCACTTCTTCAAAGGGGAGGAGTGTGCCTATACTCCTATCAACTGGGTTTATATACCCCACCTGAGAGGCGTGATTGAGGACGTTTGTAGTAGACGTCACTCATCCTCTTCATTTAGTTTTAAATAGCCTCATAATCATCCTTAAAGGATGTTAACACAACATTTTAATTCTTAGTTATGTATCATGAATAATGAATGTTTCTGTTTTATTACAGATAGGGAACTACTAGAACGTGAATGAACCAAATAAAAATGAGACAATATTGCAAATGAAACCCATATTTACATCCAATCAAGAAGACCGATACAGAGATACAGGTTGCCAGTTCTGGTGAGAATAGTGGGAAGGAGTAGATCTGGATGTTGTCTGAGAAAAAATGGACCGTTGAATATATGGGAGGAGATGAGGTTAAAGAGGGGGCTGTGTAGAAGGAGTAGAGGACAAATGACAGAGCCTTGGGGCACGCCTACATGGAGGCTGCTGGGCAGCGAGGATGAATTGTTGAAGGTAACGGAATAGGAGCGGTAGGATTAGAGTCATGAGAGGGCAGTGTCAGTGATGCCAAGGTTGGCGAGGGTGGAGATGAGAGTGAGGTGATAGAAGGTGTCAAAGGCTGAAGAGAAATTGAGGAGGATGGGAAAGGAGAAGAGGTTGGAGTGGCTAGCTTTGAGAGAAGTTGTGAATGGTGAGAAGGGCTGTTTCAGTAAAGTGTGAGGGACAGAAGCAATATTTGACAATGGGAAGGAGGGAATGGTGTGGATGAAGTTGAGAGTTGGTTGTGAACGATGCACTCAAAGAGTTTGGAGAAGTATGGAAGGAGTGAGATAGGGAGAAAGTTGGAGTGGCGGGCAAGATTGAGAGATTTTTTTTAAGTAGACAGATGACCACAGCAGTTTTGAAGGAGTCTGGGTATTGTCTTCTGGATAGGGAGAGGTTGAAGAAGGAGGAGATATAGGGGAGGAGGAGTGGAAGCAGAGGAGGGAGTGTGGAATGGGGTGAAAAGGGGATCTGGTGGATGGAAGCATTTGATTATTTGAGAGGAGATCAACATCAGAGGTTGGGCAGGAGGAGTGGGTAGGGGTGGTCGATGGAGGGCAAGGGGGTTTGCCACAGTGGGGAAGTAAGAACGACTGTTGTTCATTTTTTGTGAGAAGTAGGAGGCAAGGAACGTGGGTGAGAGGGGGAAGGCAAGAGAGATATTTTGGGGATTTGAGAGTGAAGGTGTATTGGTGGAGGAGGGATTGAAAGGTGGAAGGAGTGAGGATGTGGAATGGGAAGATTTCCATTATCTTTTGACTGTGCGAAGGGAGAGAAAGAGAGTTTTGAGTTGGCAGGGGAGCCAGGGTTGAGGTGACTTTGTGGTGGGACACACTGGGTGGAGTGGTGAGATTGAGTCTAGGGAGGAGGATAATGCAGAGTTGAGGGTGGGTAGGGCAGAGTTCAGTGGAAGGAGTATATTTATTCACATAAAAGAATAAAATGTAATATATAATGCTGCATAAGCTAAAAAGCTTGGAAATGGGCACGATGGATTAGCCCCAAAAAATCCTAATTGGAATCAGGTCTCCAAGATTAGTAAAATCGGAATCCTACACACGATCAGTCCTGAGGACTTGCGCCTGTAAGTAGGAACCACTATTAGTGCGTTCGCCTCTAGCTGTCTCTCCTCATATGGCGGATGTCACCGATCGACGGCGTCTGATGGTGCCCAGCCCAGCGTGGCGGCATACGGCAGCATCCTGTGGCTCACACAAGCTTGTGTTGTTCATCCAAACCACGCCTCCGTAATGCTTATGCAGCATTATATTTTATTATTTTATGTGAATAAATATACTCCTAAGGAGTTTTTCTTATGTCATTCAACTGGTTAATAAATTGTTTGATCCTTTAGTTAGCTTAATCTCTTTGGTTATCAAAGGTAATGTACCATTGGTGTTTTCTATGCCTTTTATTGTCTTTCACATGATTGAGTGAGACTGCAGCAAGGAATCCATGGACACCAGAGATTGGCGAAGTTCATCTGGATTCACTTAAGGGTTTGGCTGGTCAAATAGTATATTCTGTAAGATTGTCATCTGTGGCGCCATATAGGCCATTAGCTTCATTAAAAAGGAGAGGTATGTGAGGTTACTGGGTTGGCATGGCAAGTGGAGGTTGGATTGTGGTGAGGGATGGGGTTTGTGAGAACAGGGATTGATAAGGATGGTGGCATTGGAGGGAAGGATGGGCGGAACAGAGCTTTGTGGGGCAAGGGTAAGGGAGGACAATAGGAGTGGAATGAGGAAACAAGAGTGGAGTGGAATGAGGATGAGAGGATGAGTAGTAAGGAGGGACAGGTGATCGTACTATTAGCTGGATGAGGGATAGGATGGGGTGGAGGTGAGGATAGTTGATGAGGGACTGAAGGATTTGAGAGGTTGGGTTGAACAGTGGTAGTTCAGCAAGGGTTTGGTGTAATTGTAGTGGGGATAGTTGATGGTGGTGTCAGTCAGTAATGATGCAGTCTGTATAGGGGTAACGGTGCTGTTAATGGGGAATAATTTGTAATAGGGGTTGTAATTTGTTAGCATTTGTGACAGAAGTAGTAAATTTGAGAGCACTGGGAAGGGAACAAAAAGATTGGGAAACAATGGGGAAGGGAACAATTAATTAGGAATCACTTGGAAAGAAAACAATCAGAGTAGAAAGCAAAGGGGAAGGGGATAATCTCCCCACTACAATCGATTATGAATACTTGGGGGAGAAGACAATGGATTTCTTAATGGTGGAAATAAAATGGAAGCAGGGGGGGTGGGACCTCCTAGAGTGGGACCATTGGGGAGGGTGAAATCCAATAGATATCCCAACAAGAATTAGGTAAATGTTGAAGCACTTGGACAATCAAAGCCAGGTAATGGGGGGAGGGAACAATGTGTTTTGAGCATTGGGGAGGGGGGAGGAGTTAGTTTAAGCCTTTGGCTAAAGCATTGTAAGCTTGCGAGCCACGACAGGGCAGACACCTGTTCGCAAGTCCTAACATATAAGTCTAGATATAATTATTTACAAAAAATAAAATAAAGTGCCCAGCTCACTTCCTCAGCTCAGCTAAATCCTGGCTTTGAACTGCTTGCCAGTCCAGACTCTCCACACAATGCCGGTGGTCACTCCAATATCAACAACAAACTGTCCTAAACCTGACCCTCAGCTTCCACAGAGATGGGTCAACTTTGCTGTTCCTCATAGCAGGAGACTAGAAATTGTTCACTACACTATCAGTCTCAGCAGTTGTTGAGTATTAATACAATTGCAGGATGTGTCACAAAAAGGTCATATAATATATAATACATATAATATACCATAAAAAATCAAACAAGTGTCATAAAGAGTTAATGCAGAAGTGATAGTCCTTCTTGATGGACCTAGATCTCAATAAAACTCACATTATTTTGGCAGCTAGACCTCAAATTAAAATTTTAAATAGACAATAAGTTGATCAAATTGTATCAGACTTGTACTATATTAGTATGACATTGTTTCTGATGATCCACTCAATGAATCTGCTGTTTTTATAGCGTTTTGTGATTAAATATGTTGGATGGTGATGTAATTTAGCACTTAGTGAGTTACGAGGGTCACCTTATTGCAGCTATCGTGCTAATCAGCCGCTTTAGAACTAATAAAGTGACCATACATTGAATGGAAGTCCATGGTAAATGCTATCATTGTTATTGCAGAAGAATGATGTGTTCTGCTTCCTTAATATACCTAAGAAAGCTGAGCTACAGTGCTGTATGGGACTAATAAAAGCCAATAGTCCACAATCTAACAACAAGAATGAGTAATATTGAGGACCAATACAATGTGGATGCATATACCAAATCTAAGCAGGCCCTTAACGTTCCCTCTGCATATTTATGTTACAAAAGGTTAAAATGGCATAGTCAAAGATCTGGTGTATTAAAGTATTTCTATCACACAATTACATTTTGTCAAGTTTTTGCCATACTTTCCCCATTTAACATGGGTTTTGTTTCGAACATTGTGCCTTTCTGTACATTTTCCATTTTTGATAAAATGTTAGACAATAAATGTCTGCAAACTTGGCCATTAGTGTTGTATAAGATTTTGTAAATTCAAGAAATCAGTAATGTAACATTGAATATGTCTGTAATAAAGAATGGTACTGGAGAGCCTTAGAATAAACAAAATTAACACATGTATTGACCAAAGCATGAAAACTCCTCCAGTAAGGTTGCGCTTATAGTGCCGTCGCCGGCGACGGTGGTGTCACGCTGTGGTCGCTGGAAAAATCAAATTGACTTGACTTCCAGCGATCGCGACCAAGTCGTCGGACCATTGCGTCGCTTCTACTATAAGCGCACACGACGGCGGCACTATAAGCGCAGCTTTAGAGTACTTCATGTAAACCCCTTCATTAACAAAATGTTCAAGGTATATGTGACAGGGCAGGACCAGTCTAAAACGGCTTCAATAGAAAGCTGGTATAAGTCTGAGGAATCCAGCAGGGAGATTGTTAATTGCACCTTCTATACAGATAATTAACCAGTCTCCACCTGGCTCATCAGACAGGTAGAAAAGCCTCTTGCTTGAACTGCAGGGGAGATCTCTTGAGCACAGAGGGTCTGTGTTGTCAGAAGAGACTCCCAAGAATAAGTGGTCATGAGCACAGGACTGTGGTGCCAGCAAGATCCCCAGGAACCAGACCTCTATCCAGGGGTCAGCGGACCCTGAAACCCGCCAGAGGGTGACTCCCCCCCCCCCAATGGACAACAACCCAGACAGAGACTGACATAAAGGCCCCTTTGCTTACATGTACCTCTTTGGATTTTGGGGTCATAGGTTGGCAAGAGGCCTATCATCCTAGCTCTGCAGATAAGGGTCTAGGAAAGTAAGTTAGCCCTTACAAAAGGATAGGATGTTTGTTTATTCATATGCTTTCTTAAACTGTATTGCTTAAATCTACCAGCTGAATAAAAGCCCTAGTTTATTTTCCCCAAATATATCTCCCTGGTTGTACCTCTGCTTATGTCTCCTACATTATACCTGAAGCTACAGAGATTACAAATGTTACATGCATTATAGGTTACTGTACACTATGAAACAGTGTTTTGAGACAGATGAGAGGGGGTAGCATATGAGTAGGAAGACACAGTTCTTAACATGATAATGAAATCGTAGGATGATATTTCAGCAATTTAAGCCAATAGGTTTAAATTGTTATTGCAATGAAGCAAATAAAAACAGCATGACATTGTTAGTGTGTGTTAAAGTCATGTCAAAGTCTACCAAGAGAAATTCAAATCAACAGGATTTTTTCTCACTGCATTAACAAGGAGGGTTGACAATTTCATGTAGGTCACAGTCCCCAAATAACTTAAATGTAGCAGAAAGAGGAAAAGCAATGCAAATAGACAAATTAGAGTACAAAAGAAAAAGGGTTTCCACGTCTAAGATGCACAAAATATATTTAGTCTTGTAATTCTTGGACCTTCTCTGTCTAGGATGCTGCAATTGCCCTGGTGGAATGAGCCATTAGTCTTTTCGTGGCTGGTTTCACAACTTGCTAATATGCGAGTAGAAAGGTTTCCTTAATCCATTTCGTTTTGGTCACCTTTGAAGCTTTCATACAGTGTACAGTACCTTTATTTCCAGCAAACAAAATGAAGACTGTCAATTTTTATAAACATCTCTATGTGCTTCAGATATTGTATCAAACATCTCCTTACATCTAAAGAATTTAGATTGTGTTCCTCTGTGTTCTTAGGGTTAGGACACAAGGTCATACAATCTCCTGACTTCAATAAATAAAGGAGGATGCCTTGCACTGGAATTCAGGAATTGTTCACAAAACCACCTTACTGTATCTATGTTGGAGACAAGGTATCGCTATTTAATACAGAGTGCTTGTAACTCACATACTCATTTTGCTTAGGTAACAGCTGTTAGCAAGGATGTCTTTAAAGTTAGTCTTTAAATTCACACCATCTCTGAAACATGTCCCAAAATTTTAGATAGATTATTGAGGTTTTGCGTCTTTGGAGAAGTATTTCTATCACTGGATGAAATAACCCTTGACATTTCATTAGGGCCATTTCATTTTCCAAGTAGCCATTTTTAACCTATCTAGGTTCTGATATAACATGGGCCCAGAGAGAGGATATCTTCTCACATGGGTAACACTACTCAATGAGGTTCTAGATACATTTGCAGCAAGTCTGTGAACCATTAGAGAAAGAAGCACAAGTGTGCTGATGAGATGAAGGTAACTGGGTCATTAAGTCCAGACGGACCAGTGACCAAGTAAAGACCCCTAGTAGAAGCACTCAATATCACTCGAAATGAAATATTGTGTAAATGATGATGTAGATCAATAGAGCAATGGAACTGAGAGAATCCACTTGATGCATAATATGTTAATTGTGATAAATTAAGTATGTTATTAGTACAATAATGCTAAAATAATTGGGATTAAAATAGGTGGAGAAAACAGAATCCCGCTTAGCCTTCTAATATAAGTAAAATATATGAGCTACAGTAATGATGAAAGGATAAATTATCCAAAGGGCTGAGTGACACACTTACCCGCCTAGGTTCTGGTATAGTGTGGATAGGATCCCCCAGTATTGACCACTGCTAGTAAACACTACTAAAGGAACTCCCCTGGTGGGGTCTGCAAGAGGATACTACCTATGCAGTGGCACAGAGTAGTGTTCCAAAACTCCAGAATAACAGTAAAGGATACACTAATCCTATGTTAGCACAATACAATATTAGCGCGGAGCACAGTCTCGTTGGCTGAGCTTACGTGGGTGGGTATACCTACCATGTCCCTAGCCTAAAATGTATGTTAAAAAGGGCTGAATAGCAAAGGAAATAGTGTGCACCATCACTAGTATCCTACTACTGCAGGGGCATAGAATAAATAGTAATCACCCTAGAGCCCTCCTGTAGATAAGAGAGTGGGTGACTGTACTAGGTATGTAAGATGGCAATCACAATTAGATAAAGAGGGTGTGCTCCAGGTATGCTGGCTCATAGCATGGGATGGATAAATCTTATACTAGCAATAAATGATAATATACATGGTGGTGCACTATCAAATAGTGTAAGCCTATTAGTTACCCTATAGCTAAGGCTATACCGTGATCGGACAGGTGGGAGGTCTCTACCGTGTCCCTAGCCTCTTAGCGTATAAAGAAGTGGCTGGACTGCAATGGAAATGCTGTACAGCTAATAGCCAGATGAATAATAGCCAGCAGGAAATACTTCCTATTCGGTGACACAAGCAGGTAAGTACTCTGGATGTATCGCAATGGCGGTCACCTTAAATAAGAAGAGTGTACTCCAGACCTACAAGGTCACAGGACTGGGTACATGAGTCCCAAGTGGGAAAAGAAATGCTGAAGTATACAATATTGCACCATCTAGTACCTAAAATCCACTAAAATCCCTACAGCTAGGCCTGTACTGTGTTCGGACAGACAGGTAGGTGGGAATCCCTACCATGTCCCTAGTAATAATGCAAGTGCTAATAGAGAGATTGTTGAATAGCAGTAGTGATAATGTACACATAACCACTCTCTCAAGCCTACATAAGTTTAGGGTGAATAGTGGCCAGTGATAAGTCGCACCTGTTAGGTGAAGTAACCGGTAAGTATGCTGTATCTGTCACAGTAGTGGTCACCTTAAGTAGGGGGACCACCAGTGAGTGAATTGGATGTGATGTGGGCAATACATTTTTACAATCACTGTCAAGTAATCTGACTCATTAAGGCTTAGTAAAATGATGCGGTATGTATGGCATGTGTACTAAGCAGCCCAGACTTTCCATGACTGTGTCCCAATGTGAAGCTGAAGCACAGACTACAGTGACGTCTGTGCATTAAAATACTTGCGGTATCAGTATCCGTGGAGGTGAGCGGCTTCCTCTCCATAGTCTAGTAGGTAGACTAGCCAAAACAGCAAAGAAAGGGTCCGTAGAAACAGGCAGCTAGCAAGAGTGAACTCCAAATGAAATGCCTCGGTGGTGCACAACAACCTATTCGTGATAGTAATAGTAATAATGGTAATAATTAAATCAACAAACTTTATATAGCACAAAGATAAAATATTGACAAGGTGCAGGATAAACATATTGGAAAATTAGGATGTGTACAGTATAAATTTATATACATAAGTGTATCAATACACATATAGACACTCGTATATAGTGGAAGGGAACTGTAAATCTAGGTCTAAGTAATAGTTAGTGGTCCGTCGTTAGTACTCTAAAATAGAGTGTACAGGAAGGCCCCGCTTCTCGGCGTCCCGCTTTTTAGCGATCCGTCGATACGGCGGTACTGAGAAGGGGGCTGCAATGTCTGTGCATGCGCAGAACATGCTGGGGTTGCGCATGCGCAGAATGGGTGTATTTGACGAGATTGCGCATGTGCAGAGCGGTCTGGGCATGCACACATAACAAAAATCGCCGGTTCCGCTTTTCGGCGATTTTCGCTTTACGGCGGGTCCTCAGAATGGAACCCCGCCGTATTAGTGGGGCCCTGCTGTACCTTGTAATGCTGGTCTACCATCCTGGTATATGGAGATGTTTAGTTTCCAGCTGTATCAAGTGTGCTAAAATGTATGACAAATGTAACTCTTTTGTAACACTCGTTTGGTCTCCTATATGGAGAACAGCTTAATGGCGGCCTGTAGCAAACGTGGTAAAAATCTTGGTATGGACACAAATATGTGGCCTGACATGTACTGTAGCAGTCGGGGAGCATTTTTGGTAAGAAAGCCCCTGTTGAGAGTAAAGATGCATTGCCTTCCCGATCAAAGACAGGTATGAGTATACAGCGTGCTTAGTGTATTGTTATTGTGCTGATATATATGTATACAGGAATATGCATGCTGCTGGTTGTTAGATCAAAAACTGAAGCTGCGGGTAAATTCCCACAGATCTAAAGACCTAGATTATTTTCAGTAGTTGGATATTTGCGATTTCGCTCAAAACCCCAACGCATACGGTAGGTTAAGTGTTTATCTTGACACTAGAGATTGGCTAAGTTAATAGCAGGCAGGATAGCATGTGTGGTGAGAGACCTCAGTTTGTCAAAAAGCCATGCTATAATCCGGATCAATGCCGGGTCTACGTGCACGGTATTGTTATGGGAGCTCTATACAATTATATCAGCTGGATATTACTGAAGGATATTCTATTAGCCGGGCATGCATGTTCTCCCGAGGTATACACTATCAATGCCCCATTCATAGATTGAATAGCAAGTGGCTCAAGGGTCTGTGTATATATATCGGGAGGGAGCAGAGCACACATACTGTATAGAGATATAAATAGATCACACTATTCCAATATCTGTCCGGATCAGTACCAGCATACAGAAATTGTATAATGCTCCGCTAAAGACACAGTGAGCACACGTATAGAGATATGTACTATGCCCTACAGCTGACCGAGTCAGTACCGGCATACAGTAACAGTATACAGCTATGCTGGAGACAGATTACGGAGACACAGAGGGAGCACTCTTGACTTGTACACCGCCGTTGAGGGCGCAGCCGGTAAAGATCCAACGTACCCACCCCCCCACAAATATGTACTCTCTGACCATGTTTGTTGTAGTAAAATACACATTTTCCTGCAATTGTTTTTGTAACTGCTATAACCTTCAACCTTTTGAAAACGGCTCAGTGATATGTTCGAATAACGGCCGCTGCATCTGTAAAACTTTTCATATGTTAAACACAAGAACAAATTCACTCATCTTAATAGCATCCTTCCCACGGATAGCTGCCAATATGAGGAACCTGTCTTTTGCACAACCTTTCTCTACTTACAACTCTTTTTCCTACATTCACCAGTTTTTGTCCCTATTCTCATACCTGCCATCAACATTCTGTATAACCCATTTAACAACTTTTAATTGTACTCTGTTTTTCTGCTGAGAAGGAGACTGGGAGTCTAAACAAAAATCTATAAAGACATCAGACTCCTCCAATTTGTACAAGGGGAGACTAGTTCCATCGCCAGCATCTAAGTACAAATGTGTGCCACCTTCACACTGCATCACTGTAATGCCATTAGCTGTTTAATACATTCAAACTTTCATCTTTCTATGGGTGTCATTAATATAAAAGATGTCAAAATTCTTCAAACAAATCATTATTCTTAGAAAAAAAGTATATGGTACTTTTAAACTTCTACAGTTATTCCGTAATCTTACTTCACTCAGTATCACAAATTTTTAATAACATGACACAAAAACAACCTTGGGATAAAAAAAATTGGATATTGCCAGTTGTTTTTGAACTTCTTTTTTTTTATTCTAGATATATTTATTTAAATTGCTGACTTCTCTATAACAGCAAAATAAAATACTTTATTTAAAACTTCTTATTTTTAGCCACATATTTAGTTTATCTTTTGTTTACAACCATAGATCATCCATATGTTATAACAGTGTCTCCCAGACCCAAGAGTAACAAAACTTGTGCCAAGGTCTGGTAAAAATATATTGGTGAGCTATACAGTACAATCATTAAATAGCAATACAAATTATATTGGGAAACAGGGTGCAAGGGTATCGTAAAATAATATTCCATAACCCTAAAAGGTATTTCATACACTGTGTTGTCCAGTAGAACCAACACACAGAACCCCAGCAAGCTCTTTTTGGGAACCCCTGAGCCTCCACAAAATATATATGTATATAATTGTCAAAAAGGAGAGCTATTGAGCGTGGCAAATCTATACAACAAGCGACAGAGAAGCCCAATGCTACATCCAATATGACAAAAAATACACAGTAAAATACTTATATATTCTCTTAAAAAGTGGTCATTTAGTTTAGCCCTTTGGCCAAAGCATTGTAAGCCTGTGAGCCACGAAAAGGCAGACCCAGTTCACAGGTCCTAACACTACCAGATAAAATACTAATGTACCTCTATTAGGATTTCTCTGTCGCTTGTTATCCAGTATAACACAAACACCGTCTTTGCACAACTGCCAAATTACAAACATTTTCTTTTAAAAAGATTACATTTATATACCTAAAATTATACTATGTAGGTTTATTTTGATCTCGGTTCTTTTTCACTCCTAAATCATTAAATGCTATTGAGTGACACAGTGTAACACTTCACTGCACGACATGGAACGATTATTCCTTCATACTATTTACTATGCTATTTCTAAAAACAAATAACAAACAGAAAAAATATTCAAGGGGAAGCCCCCACTTTTTGCAGTGTGGAACAAAAAAAAACGATACTGTATCTTCTTGTCACTGATACCAATATATACACTAAACAATAGTGCTTATCTACACTCTTGGTGAGGGAAACAAAACAATCTGATTCTTTTTCCTTCACAAAAAAAAATATTTAATAAGAATTTCCTTTTCTATTCCTATAATTATAACTAGAAAACAAAGGGAGGGTTAGGGAGTGATCACAGGGCCACACTAATTGAGTACAGTGAAAAAGTATATATGTTTTAAGTAAATTTATTAAAAGTTAGATTTTACATTATGTAGGTGTGCAGTTAGTGAATTCTTTAGGGGACTCATTCATTTTGTGTTCCCCTTCCCCCCCCCCCCCCTTTTGCCTGTATAATTATAACTAATCTGAATACTTTCAAAGTATGCATTCGTTTATTTAAAAATAATAGAAAACAACTATTTTTCGAATTCTAGCCATTTTCTTCCTGGGTTAATGGATCACGTCAGTGCTTCCATTCCTTTCAGAGAGGAGGGTGCGGAGGGGCTGCTGCAGTTTTGGGTGATAGTGCTGTGACAGAATGTGACGGTGAGGGGGTAACCAGGCTCACTAATAAAGGTTAAGCCTGTTTGGTTACCTCTGATCCGTGTATTGGGGTTCAGGAGTGTCAGCTCTTGAGCCCACTGATTGTATATGTATTGTGAATAATTATGCGACAATAAAGAATATATGTGTTTTTGCCTTACCAGGAGTGCCAGCAAGCACAGATCGCTGGGCTATGAGTTTCAAGGGGGGATTTACGGAGAACGTCTTATCAGAATGGGCCTAGCTAGTCGGGTCCAGAGTTGCTGGATACCCCGAAAATGTACCTGGGAATCAGGTCGGAATCCTCGATACATATAGGCACATTGCTCCAGCAAAATCTCCCCATGAAAACGCTTGCGCGACTCACCGCTAGGATTCCCTGCTTAGCACAGACCAGAAAGGTAAATGGGACATAGGGATGTGAGGTGTCCCTGGAATGGGCAAGGGGTCCCTAGGTTAAGGGGGGATGCCAGTTAATGCCCAGGTCACCCATAACCCGATATAGGGGTTCTGGGGGTGCACCAACCATAGATAAGGTTGTGAGGATTTTTAAAATCTAAGTCTAGTTATAGTTTGTGGGGAATATGGCTAGTAGGAATAAAGTGCAACTTCTTATTCTATTCCCCACAATCATAAGGCCTTGGAAAGTATAAAATGTATTGTTTATTTAACAGTGTGCTTAAAGTACATATGTGCTTGTGCACGGTATAATGAGCTGGGTCTTTCCGGGTCGATGTTCTGAGTGAGTCACTGGGTTACAAGCTTCGTGCCAGCGAGTTTACTCAGACATCGGACATGAAAGCCACCAGAGGTTGCCAGAGGTGTGAAGAACATTTGGGCAAGAGGTTTAAGCTTGAGCACCCACGTCCTTGGATGAATGGAAGTCCTTGGGACTACCATTCCCCCCTCCCCCCCAGACTGTGAGGAGCCTAAACCAGTGGGTGGCTTCTGAATACCAAGTGGCAGAGGTGGAAATCTTGCACATGCCCTTGGCTGATTCAGAAGATTCGCTTGCCCAGCTTCAGAAGACTGGCATCGCTCTGATTTGCTGGTATGAAATTTCCCATGCTCGGATTGGCTGTAGAATTTCATGAATGAACTCTGAAATACTATAAGAATCCCTCAGCTAATCCGGTGAGCAGATTCTAAGCGCCAGAACATCAGCAGCAAATTTGAATTACCAATAGATGCTCTCAGAGAAATAGCAGCGAGCCAGCTTCAGAAATTTCAAGACAGAATATTTTCTGTCCCACTTTTTGCGGCCAAGTTCTGAGAATTGAACGGTAGCGGTCATGGCTAGGATTGTAAGCCGAAAATAGTCAAGGTATTTCATCCCCTACGGAAGAAAGAGAGTGGTGGCTTCAAGAACTTAATGACGATTTGAGTTCCAGGACATTTCGGGCTGAGTCCCGGAGAACTATAGACTTTGGTTCTTCATTCATTTCAACTACAAAAGTCTAGTTTTGTAGACCAGACCCCCAGAAATTGTGTCTTTCTCATGCATTTTGTGTTTCACTGTATGTTTGCCTATTTTAAGTTAATAAATCACAATTTATTTAATCAACTCGTTTTGCTCAGTGTTAGGATCTCTGTATAAATGTGTAAATGTCTGGTCTCCCGTGACACAGAACACGAGAGCTGAATTGCTTTTTGGTTCAGCAATCCCTACCCTTCCACATAACATAGCAGATTTTTCATACCCTGGGTCTGTTTGACTCTTTCTGTTGTCCTTCTTGTGCTAACCTACAATCTCGCTTCATACAGTACTGTATGTCCCGGTCTGTTACAACAGAAACATGTGAATGGAGTATTCTGTCTATACCCTGTCCTCTTAGTCTCCCTCTGCCACTTATAGTACCAGGATTGTATACAGGAGGTGGATAGTGATAAACAGCATGGCTGGGGGTTGTGTATTAGCATAGGCAGAAAATTATTTCAATTGGGACCCCCTTCTGAGAGCAGACCCATTGAGAGCAAAACTTGCATCGCCCCTTCTATTATCAAAATTGAGTCCCTTAATTGTTTCAGAAATCTCTCTTTCTCATCTGATACTTGCAATTGTAATGTATCAATCTCAATTTGTAGCATTTGTACCTTCCTCCCAGTGTCTCATAATATACTCATATTCATGATCCATTTTTTATATTTAGCCAATAAATCCCAGGAGTGAGAACTGTCTCTACCTCTCTCATGTGACCATCGCTGTAACTCCTCAATGTTTCCTACATCTACTAATTTTTGGTAACTAAGTGTATAGCAAGCAAATATGTGTGTATATAGTGTAACGCTTGCGCTCACCATGAACAAGGCGGGATCCCGGTATTGAGGTGGGAAAGTACAAGACAGCACACACACAGCTACGGGAACACGCCTGGAGGGTGGATAGTCAGCGTAGTCGGGTCTGGGTTGGAGAGAGTGGGTTAGTATGAGTACTTGCCAAAGTCTGGGGGCGGAGCCAGTGGGTTGGTCAGTGTCCGCTGTGCCTTGGTCTAGGATAGGAGCCAGGAGAGTGGTAGATTGTCCGTAAGCCAAGGTCTGGGATGGAGAGGTGCAGGTAGTCAGGTACAAGCCGGGTAATTTTTCCAGAGGAGGTCCAATAGTCGAGCCAGGATCTTTAGCATGGTCGGTACACAGGAAAGCAACAGAGAACACAGCAAGGCAGAAGCAAAGCAAGGCAAGGCAAAACAAATGCAGGAACACAAGGTCACAAGCGTTATGCTCAGCAATCAGGAAGTGAAAGTGAAAGTCTTAAGTAGCACACAGGAACCAATGAGACTGGGGACATAACGGAGGCGTGGCCTCTACGGAGTTCAGGATATAGGCTGCAGGAGACTAGGGGCACTCAGGATACTTGCCACGCAGCTGGGGAGGAGTGCACGGCATCACGTGAGCGTGCCGTGTGCGAGAGAAGCGTGGCGCATCTGGGGGCGGAGCTAGGCTCTGTAGCACAGGTAGAAAAGCTGTGAGCGCGCGCTCTGTAAAAAGAGAGCGGGGATGCACGCATGAACAGCAACCAGCACAGAGGGCTGTGAAGAAGCAGGTAAGGAGGGAACACGCCGCAAAGGACATGTTCCCCGATTCCTTACATATAGACACGCCGCAAAGGACATGTTCCCCGATTCCTTACATATAGACACAATATGGCATTTCTCTTGTTCTGTATTAACATTAAAGAAAAAACTGTCCTGCGCTTCGGTAGTCAGTGATGCACCTATGGTGTCAACATAGTCATGTGTGTATGGGAATGAGGGAGCAACGCATGGCCACTAAGTTGACCGGAGTAGGAGGGAAATAAATCCCTTACCTATGTTGCAACTCCGGTCTGGGTCCTGCTCTCCTCTGTTTCTCTGCTCCCGCGTGCAGCCTTCAATGAAGATACAAGAAATGGAAGGGCTCCGGCGCAACTGCGCATGACAAAAGTCCAGACTGCTTCCGGATGAATATGACGAAAACTTTATTGGCACATAACACACTTGGGCTACACCACGATCTCCCCCTCTACGCGTTTCACGCTCTAGTACATTGCTGATTACCATCTCTACCTACCTATAGTTAGGCTTGTTTAACCCTTTATTTAGGGATCCTTCACGACCAGAGTCATTTCAACACTGTAGCCTTTTGTGGCTGTACTAAACTACTATTAGTGAGCTCTCACTCAATTGCTATATACTTTGCATAGCATTTTGGCATATACCTTTGCATGGTCAGTCCACCGTCACCTGTATCTATTTTTCAGGCTTTTTAACCTTGTCATTGCTGAACCAGGGGGCTGACTATCCAGTCATTGATTGCTCATCACTGCTAATTAGCAGATAGGTAGGATCTCTACCTTTCCCCCTAGATTTCAGTTTGAGTATTGTGTATTTTTGTCTGTTTCATGTGTTGTGTTACCACTGTCAGTTGTCCATTTATTTCAACGATTTTGACACTTATTTTAACTAACATAATTAAAGCATTTTAATTTTAAGTTTATCACCATTACATTATCACATACAACGAGTGCTGCCCTGAGGGTGTCTTTGTTCTCTAGTAATCCTCCTCTACACCCACAAAACACCACCACGCCAACAGAACACACACACCAATAAAAAAGTCTGCTGGCCCCCTCTCAACCCACAAAACACACACACCTTTCTCCTCACTCTCCTGTGTGGAGTTCTCTGCGTGCAGGGAGGGGGAGGAGTCAGTGCCTTACTGGTGCCCTGTCCAATCACCTCACCTGTCTGAGAGCTGCTCTCACTCTGTGTGTATGAGAACTGAAAACTGATTGGCTGAACAACTTGACAGGGTGCCAAACATTCCGGCCCATTACTGAATGGATAATGCAATAAAAGACAGATATGCTCAGTGCTACTGTATATCCAAAATGACAAAATACATAATACAAATGGATAACGCCCAGAATTTTAACCAATCAGAGCAGGGATTTCAATAACACCCGGAATTTAACAGCTTTTGCCTATAAAAACATTTAATCATTCCAAAGTTTAAAAAATTAATTTAGCTGCCTCTAGAGCTGTTAAAACCTCCCGCAGATATCAAATAAAATGCATTTTTATATACATGCAAACTAAATTTGTGATCAAAAAATTGCTATATCTTTGAAAAACCTGGCAACTTCTTGTGTTAGTAGAGCCCCAGGGTCTCCTAAAGATCTTGTAAAAGCCCAGCATGTCACATATTTAATTGCAAATGCATCTGCTCAAGTGGTAACTGTATAATGTAAGGTTTAAACATATCTGAGAGGTGTAAAAGCAAGGAAAGAGATCATTTGTTATTCAGAAAGTAACAAATCATGTTTAGCAATATTTTTAAAGTTCTGAAGTGAACATTTTTATGAAATTCTGGTTGAAAAGCTCACCAAGCATTTAACTTTTCTGTTTCACATACTACGATAGTGTTGAAACGATGTGGCTATAGAGATGTGCAAAATCTCCCTGTTTTGTTTTATCTATCTGTTCTACTGTATTCTACTGTTTCACTGCGAAAATTAAGTTGTGTCATCTCACAAAAAGTCCGTGTATAAATAGGAGTCATGGGGAATAAAATCGGAGTAAAGGTTAGTAGTAAACGATTCCCCCAAAAATGGTTAAGAAATACAAAGGTATACGACGCAAAATAGGAATACTACCACTCACCTATTGTGGAAGATCTGATTTAAATAGTACATAGGGTGCATACGGGAACAATATGATACATGCAAAGAGGGAGGTTGAAGGGTACAATCAAAAGAACCTATTTGCACTCGCTATGGACCAATTGAGGGCTGGAAAAATGTAATCCAAGGGTATGAGATCCCAATATAGCCCCTCACTAATAATACAAGCAAAAATAATTTATTGAACATATAAACAAATATACAAACACTATGAGAAAAATAGTTAAAATAACGGGGAGGTGAACAACAGTGGAGGTTGCTATATCCTCACACAGTATATTCATGTGCTGTGTGTAACCTATCTGGGATATAGTGGGAGACGGTATCTCTGTAGGAGAGTGAATAGTCTCAAGTCATCCGGTTGCTAGTGTCCCAACAAGACTATTCTAGTATAAACAACTCTTAGATCACGATCTGTATGGATGCAAGAAATTGCTTGATGCATGGATGTAATGACTTGAGACTATTCACTCTCTTACAGAGATACCTGTCCCATTGTATTCCTGATAGGATATACACAGCACATGAATATACTGTGTGAGGATATAGTAACCTCTGCTGTTTTTCACCTCCCCGTTATTTTAACTATTTTTTTCACATACAGTAGTGTTTATATATTTGTATATATGTTCCATAAATTATTTTAGCTTGTATTATTAGTGAGTGGCTATATAGGGATCTCATACCCTTGAATTACATTTTTCCAGCCCTCAATTGGTTCATAGTGAGTGCAAATAGGTTCTTTTGGTTGTATCCTTCAACTTCCCCTCTTTGCATGTAAGAAATACAAAGGGAAGAATGAGGCCCTGCGCTAAATTGAAATATGTATTTTGTTCTTTCATAGGATACAGTATGAGTACAACAGATAGAAAGGCAAAGTACAGACAATTTGGCCCCATTTTTTTCTTTCAGCACCGTTACCAAATTCACATTTTTTGGGCCAAAAGCGCATCCTAAATGGGAGTGTAATCAGCATCTATAAGTCTCTTTGCGTACTTAACTCACTCACCCGAATCTCTCCACTGTTAACTCTCACTATTTGAGAAATATATACTGCACATGCAAGATACCATTGGATAGTTATAAATATTCAATGGTATTCACCAGGGGGAATGTGATAACATCTTCATCACTAAGCAGATCATTATCGAAATAATTGAAAGCAAGACAGATACCACACACACGAAAAATAAAAAGGTCCTTTAAGACATTAAAAATGTTTTATTATAACAATAGTGTAATTACATAATGTTTTGAGGAGAGATCTTCATGTAGCAAAATACAAAACGCGCATTAATGCAAATAAAATGTGATTTTTTTTTCATTAAAGAACAACGTGGCAATGGAGTAATCCTCATCATAAAATGAAACACACTCCCAGAAGATAACAATGGAGACATTTATCAAGAAAAAAGTACTTTAGCTGACTTGTCTACTGTAACTTTGCAGGTAATGTAAATTTGTCATTTCCATCAATCACTTGGAATGATTTTACCCTTAATAAGATATGTCTATTAGCCTACAATGAGTGGTAATCAGCCAGGCTATTACGTAGACAATTTGTTGTGGAGCTATATCTGTATCCACATGGCAGAGGTAGATACTGTAAGCCTGATTGGCCTGGGTTCAATGAAGATTTTGTTAATACAGTATAAGTAACTGAACAAACTACTCATATGACTAACTCACTGTCTTTTGTTCCCACTGAAGGGTTTTTTGAACATCAAAAAACTAACTAAAAATAAATGGACAAAAAAGAGAAAAAAGCGCAAAGCCCATAGAGTAGTAAAGTCTGTTTATGGAATAGTAAAAAACGGTTATAAACACTCACAGAAGAGTAGGTAAATACAGGCACTTCTGCTTTTATCTGTGTTAGCTTACCCCTAAAATTGTTTTTTAAAAATAAATGGAGCAAGTTAATGGTGCGATAAAGAAGGTTATTTAACCTTTGCGCTAACTGAGGGAATTTTAAAATTTTGCAATACATTTTTTCAAACATGATTTGTATGTAGTGTTGTAGTGGTGAACCCTAGTAACCTATTCATCTCTTTTTCAGAACAATGAAATCATTGTTGGTCCCAAGTGTATATTAGGTCAGTTGACTTTAGCAATCTCATTGACATGCATTTGGGATTTTGATTCTTTGCAAAGCAGTATGTAATATGACTATCCCAATTTTGCCTGGATAAGCCATATCATACACAATATAAACCTTTATTTTGTCTACGTTACGAAAATATAACATCCAATACATGTATTTATTTTTGGGTAATGGTTTTACATACAGTAGTAGACAGATTTTGACGCACCACTGTTCTGTCTTGTAATTGCCGTAACTATACACCCAGACACAATTGATGTTTTCTGAAAGTAGAGAAGCCAAGGTATCCTGTGATGGGTTACTTTGAAATGTCGTACATGAAGATTGCCCTTTTGTGACAAATAAAATGGATCATAGAGGACTTTTCCCTCCATCAATTAATTTGTGTCTTTGATCCATTGTCACAGTGTACCCCACAAAAAAATAAAATGCAAGATAATTAAAATATTGGATGTGTGTAACATCAAAAGTGTCACATGTAAAGAGTCTGTGGAGTTAATTTTGGAGAGGTGTACTTTGAAACCAAACTGCACAGTGCTCAAAAAACCCCTTTCAGCTATTTGTATACAATGTCCATACATTTGTATCAATGTTAAACAGTAGTCCTTAATTAGGATAGCGGTTGCAAAGAGTTTTATACATAAGTCCCGTGAGTCCCTTTAATGAATGTCACGACAAGCCCTTTCATATATGTATTTTCACTTTTAAATCATTTAAGGTACAAGTTTGCTTTTAATATTTTGGAAAAATAGGATACTCGCGGGATTTCCTTCTTCATGGCTTCCGTATTTAGCGTGCTCTGACAGTATCCGGTCTAAGGTAGAAGAAACAAAAAAGCAGCAGCGGTGCACAGCCAGACAAACATGAGGAGGGCGGTAAGTAAGCTCTTTAGAAATGTTATGGCACATGGAAACAGGTTAAAAAGCACTCTTACACGTTTCATGCCGGATGGCACTTTGGGGCCTATGCAGAGAGCAGCGCTATTTCGAAATTCGCCATTTTTTGGAGAAAATCGCGCAGAAAGCAGCAGAAAATGGCGAGTTCCGAAAAACGCGCCAATTTTTCTTTTCTATTTGTAAAACTCGCCTCGCGGCTGGCGAGAACCTCAATCTCGCCAGTTTTAAAAATATCCGTATGCAGAGAGGCGCGAACGGCATCTAGCGGCTGTTCGCGCCAATAAAATGGCTACTTTTTAATAAATTCGCCAATTTTAAAATTCGCTGCTCTCTGCATAGGCCCCTTTATCAGAGTTGAGAACTCTCAAACATACAGTCCTCCTTCTTGTAGAGCATCCGCATTCCCTGCAATCATTTTCGGCCAATGCCTGGGTATACATACAGGTGTAGGCTAAACTGCATTGATAGAAACTGTGCCTAAGATGACGATGGGTGGACAAAAACCCCCATAAGTGATTAGTATTAACATTGAGCAGGATGCATGCCACACAAAGGAGAACTGATGACTAAACTTAAAAATATTTAAAAACATTCATATACATTATGTATATAATAACGACGTTTAGAGACCTGTATAAATACAACATTGATCAAATTAATATAAATGTTGCACAGCTTCTAAATCTAATGTATAATATTTAATGTTGTGCAACAATGTATTTATTAAAGGATCTCTCCCATGTATTCTAGTTATTGTTACATACTTATATAACAAACCTATATAACAATCAAGAGGAAGACTGAAGGACTTCACATAACCAAAGTTTGTAAACATTTAAGACAGTTCGTGACTCAAAAATATGAAACAACAATATCATACTGATTGTGTTAAAGTAAATGTATTTATTGAACTGGCATTGCAATATTTAGATAGTTGCAATCACTTCAGGGAATTGTATAACTCATTATATATAAATGATACATACATACATTCAGCGATGCACAGCTTAGCTCAAAATCTAATCTAAGAGAGAGGGACTGGCGTAGTGAGTAAAAGACACTGACTGGCACTGAGAGTTTGAAGCAGGGGAGCCTGGTTCAATTCCGAGTGTCGGCTCCTTGTGACCTTGGGAAAGTCACTTTATCTCCCTGTGCCTCAGGCACCAAAAACATAGATTGTGAGCTCCATGGGGCAGGGACCTGTGCCTGCAAAATGTCTCTGTAAAGCGCTACGTATAACTAGCAGCGCTATACAAAAACATGCTATTATTATTAAGAGACCAGTATTAATTGAAAAATTTAACCGATTTTATTAAGTCATCTTGGACTTCTGAACAGTTAAAAAAACTCCAATGCGTTTCAAGTCGAGCGGCACTTTCTTGAGGAGTCCTTGAGAAAGCACCACTGGGCTTGAAATGCATAGGAGTTTTTTGCACGCCACACAGGACTCACAGACGTATGCAAAAGCCCAGGATGGAGAAAGTGGACATTTAAAACCCTGGGTTCTCCCAATGTAGTTTCTTTATTATTCACAGTGACTTAGAGTTATGAGGACCGGCTAAGTGCTATCAATTGATTGATGACTGTCCTCTGCATCGTGATTCCTGCTATTAATACTCATACATATATTTATTTCTTTAAATTCCGGGCATTATTGAAATCCCTGCTCTCTGATTGGATAATGCCCAGAAATTTAACCAATCAGTAATGGCCCAGAATTGTTGGCACAGACAGGGGAGGTGATTGGACAGGAGGCACCAGCAAGGTACTGACTCCTCCCCACCTTGCCTACAGAGAGCCCTGTTTGAGGCGTTTTAGGGCTAAGAGAAGTGTGCAGCTTTGAAACAGTTTGACGACAAACAGCACTGAACAGCTGCGGGTGAAACTTGAGTATTAACATTATCAGCCATTTTCCCCTCCTCCAGTAGCCTACTCTACCACTGTGTGCCTCACTCTGCTTTTTATATCCTCCTCCACTTTCGAAGCATCATCAGTTTACGATTGGTGTAATTGTTCTTACTGGTATATTATTTATATTTTACATATTTGTCTATGGATCCTCATTAACTATATCGTGTAATTGTTATAGGGACTGTGTTTGTTCTGTTTTTTTAATAAATCTCTCTCTCTCTCTCTATAAAACATAACGTTTAATCATATTATATAATTGGTAGAAGCAAAGGAATATTTAAAAATAGTTACAAAAACTGAACTAAAGGGGTGAGCTAGAACTAGTATAGGACCCAATAATAACATACGATTATATAAGTATGGGTGGGGCCAGCACAGAAACACAGGCACAACTAACCTTGCTAAGGTCAGGAAACAATACAAATAGGTGAAAGATGTACACACAATAAATCTACCTGTACTAAAGTGCTCTCAATGGTAACAGTAAGATATAGTGACATCAGATAAGAAAATGCAAAAGTGCCGGTGTGTGTGGGAGAAGAGGAGAGTTGAATAGATGGAAGCCACAGAGTGGGAGATACATGTAGTACTAGAATAGAGACTAATGCCTCTAAACAAGTAACACAACAGATAGTGCCTGTGATGGTTATATTTCAATAATACTGTAATTACAAAGTTGCGAAATTGGCATTCACAATGTATTTGCCATGCATATTATAAGATTGTCCTTAGGTCGCACTCGTGACATCACTAATGATGTCAATACTACCAGATGTGTATCACTCGATCAGACGATAGAGAGATATATATTTGCACACACACTTGAATGATATATGTAGCCTATCTACCCATGCCCCTAAGTGAGATAGGGGAGGGGTATGTCCTTTTCTGCAACGCTGGGTGGTGGTGCATACCTGTTGGTAACAGAAGGGCTGAGCGCTCCGCGGTGGTGTGGGGAGAAACAGGACAGGAAGGACAGATTACCTTGGTCTCAGTGGGTGCAGTGCCTCCAGCCAGCAGGGATCCTCTGTGGGTGTTCAGGGGATGGGCACCTACTGACGTTCCTCCATACACAGAGAGAGTAACCAACAGCATGGTCTTTTCTGATGTTTTATTGCAGTCAGCTTACTGGACACCTAACAAGCTCCTATTGAACCCCCAAAATAACCACAACTTATATATAAGCATATGAGTGTCACAGAGGAGTGCTACTGAGCATGGCAATATATATTTAAAATCAGAGACAGAACATAAAACACAGACAGAGCTCAGTTTTTAGCACATCCAGTGAAACTCTATTTATACATATATATTTAGGCACTGTACCGTGTATGAGTTTCACTGGATGTTCTAAAACTGAGCTCTGTCTGTGTTTTATGTTCTGTCTCTGGTTTTAAATATTTATTGCAGTCAGCTCACATGACAGAGAATACAAGTATTCCTCATAGCTTTAACTTCAATATCTCCTGTTACTCTTTCTCCGTATAGTCAGAGCCCTGACTCAGGCCTACTCCTCTTTCCTCCCATCCTCATGGGTGGGAGGAAGAGACTCCTCTCTCTCTCTCTCTTGACTACATCTTCTCACTGAACAAAACAGATAGAACAGAACTGATAAATTGGGAGGATGACAGAATTTATAATCTTTGGGGAGTGTCTGTAACTCTGACTCATAGCAAGCCAGATCTGGATACATATAGGGTGGGTTCCAACCAGCATCCACCCCTCAGATTTACATCCTCAGAAGTTGCTAGGCCCGCCCTTGAATACTGATTACATCATCCAAGGCTGTAATACACACACAGGCCTACGGAAGGAATTAACCTTTCCACTGCCTGCACTAACAGGACTGACAGAGGAAAGGCCCAGGAAAAAGAAGTAGCTGCCGGAAGGCTAGGCTATATATATATATAGATATGTAACACCTTTACCCCTGGCCAATAAAAGAGGGGCCACACCAAACTGTTTTATTATATCTTCAAGTGTGTAGGTGATGCTCAGCGGTTACCTTGTATCTCAGAGTGCAGGAATTTCGTGCAGGGCTTGTATTGTGAGCAAAAATAGATCAAGGTGCCAAGAACTTTTGTCAACTTTATTAAAACAATCCAAATTTCAGGCCAGAAACCGAACAGCTTTTAATAAGTTACAGATAGACACTCGATACTCATGTTTACTCAACCATGAGGTTTGTAGGTAGAGTACTGTAGCTCTTTTTCAAGCCTTACTTACTGCCTAAGACAGAGCTGAAACCCATTTCCTGCAATTCTTAGAAGCTTCACCAGGTCTCCTCAATGAGCTACGTCTGTGAAGAAACTACGGTGGCAGGATTCCTTCTTAGTGTCGTGTCTGAAGGGTCCCTATACTGGGATACTTGCCTTAACTTAGAAAACAGGAAAGGTTGCTTATCCTTTTACAGGGCTAGGAGAGCCCTGGAGATCACCTCTATGTGGGTCACCTTATGATCTGAGGAAAATATCCAGGTCCCAAACATTTATAATCTTTTTCCTACCCCTGTTGCTGGGCAGGAAAAGAGAAGGCTTACCTAGTCCTCTTTCTCCTTATGTCAGTCCAAATGTGAGCTAAGGAATCTCTCTCCTGTTTCTCACATCAGGCTTTTCTAAATGTCATAATCCCCAAGGTGGTTGATTGTCTGTGTGCAATTAACCATAACACTGCTGGATTAATTAATTTATTTTATTTATAAAATATTTTACCAGGAAGTAATGCAATGAGAGTTACCTCTCGTTTTCAAGTATGTCCTGGGCACAGAGTTGAGACAAATATTACATGGTTACAAATACAGTTACATAAATGAACAGGGTATACATTATATACAGGACATTGCATGCACAGTTAAAGAAAATATATATTATGGGCGTATGAAACAGTTACAGACCAGATTAAAATGTGAGACAGCCTTAGATTTGAAAGAACTTAAACTGGTGGTGGATGTGAGAGTCTCCGGTAGGTTGTTCCAGTTTTGGGGTGCACGGTAAGAGAAGGAAGAACGGCCAGATACTTTGTTGAGCCTTGGGACCACGAACAGTCTTTTGGAGTCAGATCTCAGATGATAAGTGCTGCATGTGGTAGGGGTGAGGAGCTTGTTCAGATAGATGGGTAGCTTGCCCAGAAAGAATTTAAAGGCAAGACAGGAAAGGTGAACTTTGCGCCTAGACTCGAGTGATGACCAATCTAGTTCTTTGAGCATTTCGCAGTGATGTGTGTTATAGTTGCATTGGAGAACAAAACGACAAATTGAATTGTAGAGGGTGTCAAGTTTGCTAAGGTGGGTTTGAGGTGCCGAGCCATATACTATGTGTCCATAGTCAATAATTGGCATGATCATCTGCTGTGCGATACGCTTTCTGACCAGGAGACTAGGGAGGATTTGTTCCTATAAAGTACCCCTAGTTTGGCATAGGTCTTGGTTGTCAGGGTATCAATGTGCATCCCGAATGTTACTGCTGCGGCCCCGTTTATTCATCACCGCATTTTTCCTGGATTTTTTTCCAAATGCGACGCACTTTACTGGGTGTATGCCGCATTCATGTTGCGTTCTCAGCCGCGGGTCATGCGCGGTTCATGCGTTTATTGAGAATGATTCGGATTTAATAGGTTGCAATTCTTCGCGTGTCCGCCAGATGGCAGATATTCATGAATGCACTTCAGTAATGTGTCGACTTGCAGGTGTTTCGTTTAAAAAAGATACCACAGTGTGCTACTGTAAATTGGCCTTGAGACTGAAGGAAGCGGTTACAATAATGTATCAAGGCTTTTCATATTAAAGAAAGACAAAGACCAGTTTCTGTTATTCTCCAGAGACCCGCTACCATGAGTGTTCAAGTGCAGCTCGTTTTCCAAAAACCAGACAGAAGTTACGCGTATTTGATATGGGCCGTGATTAATGCAACAGATGATAAGATGGCAACAGTTGTTCAAATTTATCAGTATTTTATCGAAAACTATGACTTTTACAAATTTTCACCAGCTCCTCATGTGTGGAAGCATGCAATAAGGAAAAGGTTATGTAGTGATCCATGTTTTTATCGTATTGATCCCGAATTTATTGGAGGGTATTGGTGTGTATCACCGGCTTTTTCCTGTATCTATGATCATGCAGGTGTCAAAATGCGAAAGGTCGTGTTAAAACCAACTAAGAAACGACAGTCGCTGGCAAGCAATGAGCCATCACCAGCACCGGCTTCCAATAACGGTCCCACCGTCAGTGACAACCCTTGCTGTCAGTCCACGCACGGATACCTGCAGCCTGAGCCGGATTTCGCGTGCAGTTTCGAGCAAGCTTGCATGTACCTAAGCGATTTCAGCCTCATCAGCTGACTACAGGTGTAGTAGTCCCGCTGCCAACTGTCAACGTGTATGAACAAGAATACTGGACTGGCAGTGGCCCTGCGCCGACGCCAGCTGATTGGGAAATTCTATGGTGAGTAATGTTGCCGTATTTTTATATTTTGAAAATATCAATATCGGTGCGATTCAAAAGTCAAGCGATTCTCCTGTAAGCAATATCATTGGCTGAGCGGCTTCTACAGTACTGTACTGCAGATACTGGACAATTGGTGGAACGCTAGGCGCATGCGCATTGGAACCGTCTTTAAACGCATATGCGTGTCATTTCATCGACGGTAGGCGCATGCGCATGTGAACAGGAGACGCCCACCGAGAAAATTATTGGTGGGACTGCCTGGGAACTTCTATAGGAGACTGACCATTACAGTAAAACTTTTCTTTTTGTTTTTCCTCAGAAAAGAAAACGGCTAATGGAGGGATTTCGATGGATAATATCGCTTTGTGTAACAATGCCTGCACATTGCTGAATCGGATTTAAAAAACCACATACCGGAGTCTACAGTTTAGTGGCCGTTGTTATTGATTAGGATAGAATACCTGAAACAGTACAGTATGCTGATGTTTTCCGACCGTACAGTATACAATACTTTTTTATATACAGTATACTGTGTAATAAACCCGAAAAAATAAAGTATGCATTTTTTCTATATGTATTATAGTACATACAGTATGTCTTCTATACAGTACCAGTACATACAGTCAGGTAGAGTATAGTATGTGTCTTCAATTTTTTTTAATATTCTTGTACAGTATCAATGGAGCCAATGGAACAATTTAAAACAAATCAACATGTTCTGTTGTTGGTGGAGTAAGTACAAAAACATTTATTTACAAATACTATACAATGTAAAAACATTTTAAGTCCACAGCAATTCAAAACATCAACAGGTGTATGATTTACTGCTAGTGAAAACATTTATGTACAGAAAGTAAAAACATTTACAGCACCTGTTTGTAACAGGGGACTTATCCCTGTTCACACATGTACCTCTAATCCAGCAGTGTGGTGGTTAACGGCTGGTAGCAAATTAACTAACACCACCTGCCTGATTAGAGGTGGTAGGAAAAGCCTGCCTTTGAGACAGAAAGTAACTCCTTAGCTGTGACTGAGAGCTGAACTTGGGAGAGAGAGCAGAGATTGTCTTTGACTCTCACAACAGTTTTGAACCCTGCCAGAAGAAACAGCAGAGCTGCTTACAAGACACAGGGAAAACTTCTGAACCTGAATCCTAACACACCCTGAGGGAAGGGAGCTGAACCAGAGAAGATTTTCCCTCCAAGGAACAGATAAGACAGTCATTATTAAGAGACTGCTTAAATCTGCTTATTTCATGCTATATGTTTGGGGCTGGGAGAAATGCTTAACTAATGGAGATGTGAACTAGTTGCATAGGATTTCACTAGAAATACTCCCAAGTGAATGGAAGCTTTGTCCCCCCCCTGTGTTTGGATAATTTCCAGATGAAAAGGAACAGGCACAATAAAGCCTATTATAATTTCACATTATAAAGCCTCCTAATTGTGTACCTCTGTGAACGTCCGTCCACATATGGTGTCCGAGGTGGGACAAGAGGTGTCTTTGTAGTTAAAAAGGACCAGAGATTTTTATGTGAATTTTTTTTTAATGCTTTTTGCCTACAAACAATCTGAGAAACTTAGAAAAAAAAACCTCATGCAGCAGAGATCGGAATTAAAGGGATACACACCATTGAAACCACACTGCACTGAAACTTACAAAAACCCAGAAGAGACTGCTGAGGTAGCTAAACTTTATTTTTCCTATCACAAAGTGTAATATGGTCATTGAAATAGGGGTTTTGCCTTTCAGCCATAGTCAGGGTTCAAGAAGTGAGTCAGTCCTTAAAAAGGGATAGGTGTTTGTTGTTTTCAAAAGTTTCGCTGAAGCAGTGAATACAGATGGTGACCCACGAGTGGTATTGATTTTGCAAATAAAGGTTGCCACACCGCATAGGGCTACCAGCTGTGAATGGAGTACATGCAGAAAAGTGTGAAAATTGATACAAGACTGTGCTGAAGCAGGGGAATTTTTAGCAAACAAATGCTGAGTGTTGAGTCACCCTGCCGGGATTGAAAGAATGTTTTTTTTCTGCAAGTAAAAAAGTCTGCCTATATATATCTTTGGAGCAAAAACAGACACCCAAAGTGTGAAGTGTGAATGCCATAATACCCAAAGATGAGACTGAAAATTACTGAACTCAGGCAGAAAACCAAATTCTGTTGCTGAAGCGGAGAAATTGCACCTAGCAAATAAATGGTGTAGAGCAAATAGACTTTTTTTTTTACCTAGCAACTGCACATCTTGTATACCGGATAAGAGAAAATGCATGCACTGTGCTGCTGATATTGAAAAAAAAAAAACTTTCCCAAGAAAGAAAAGTCTACAGAGATGCCTGTGAGATCTACGACCTCTACAAGCAAAATATGCCCATCTGTAGGACTACCACAATTGGGGGTTCTAGCAAATACAGTGGCAACAGCTGCAATAGTAGGAAATACACTAAAATGGCAGATCTCTCTCAAGAGAAAAAAGACGCTAGATGGTAACACTGTAACCACAGGCTAGCGACAAGGAGCAGGAGGAAAGTGCGTCCAGAACAGAGACACAGAGTCAATAGATAAAATGCCAAACTTTATCCGACAATGATAAAATTGGAGGCTTACGAGATATCAGATGTTTAACAGCATTGGTGTATGGTAAAGTTGTTCGCCGAGTCGCGTTCTCGGAATCCCCGCACACTGCTGCCGCATCCACCGATCTCCGACCTCCGACCTGCTGGAGCCGATACGTCACATCCGGTTCTTTCAAATCGTATGGAAGACGCCACCGGAGCTTCACAGCAGTCTCTCCCTCTGGATCTAACACTGGGGGGTTACGCCCCAGTGTTAGATCCAGAGGGAGAGACTGCTGTGAAGCTCCGGTGGCGTCTTCCATACGATTTGAAAGAACCGGATGTGACGTATCGGCTCCAGCAGGTCGGAGGTCGGAGATCGGTGGATGCGGCAGCAGTGTGCGGGGATTCCGAGAACGCGACTCGGCGAACAACTTTACCATACACCAATGCTGTTAAACATCTGATATCTCGTAAGCCTCCAATTTTATCATTGTCGGATAAAGTTTGGCATTTTATCTATTGACTCTGTGTCTCTGTTCTGGACGCACTTTCCTCCTGCTCCTTGTCGCTAGCCTGTGGTTACAGTGTTACCATCTAGCGTCTTTTTTCTCTTGAGAGAGATCTGCCATTTTAGTGTATTTGCTATTACGTTTTGCACTATGGTTGTATTTATTTTTTCCTATAGGTAATGATGCTCCCCTGATTTCCTCTATATTGTGCTTTCTTGTGGACAATTGAAACAGTCCATTCAGGGTTTGAGTTTTTTCCTATAACACTCATTGCACCTTATGTTGTATATTATTATAGTATCACTTTAATCACTGCATGTTTGTTTATAAGTGTTGAGCGCCATCTAGTGTCTTTTGTGTATAACAGCTGCAATAGTGCCTCCTGAGGTCAGGAAGAAAATTACACCTGATAGCCTAAAAATGGAGGACAAGATGCAGCGTTCCTGTAATGAACCCTACCCCACGGAAGAGTGGCCCTTCCAGTCCAATAAAGAGGAAGACCTCTCTTACGGGGAACCTGAACCGAGTCACACCCACAAAACACCCCAAGAATGGTGGGGGTGCCTGAAATCGGCACAAACAGAAAATACCACTCCCATTGATGACGAAAATGATCAGCAGGAGACAGAGCGGGAGCAGCAGATCACCCAATATTTCTGTCAGCTAAAGCAACTGCAAGAAAAGCCTGGCGTATATAATGAAGCTGCTAAAATTTCAAATGAAGATGGAGACCCCAATATCCCTGAAGGGACGGTGTCATCCAAATCAAAAAGGCGGAAAAAGAAAAGCGGTTCATCAATTACCGTGGAAGGAACAGACACGTCCGCAGATCCTGTGGAGGAAAAGGGGGACTGAGTTGCCCTGCAGCCTAGAGAAAATGGAGAATTCGTCCCGCGGGTAACCGAATATCCAGAGGGCCCAAGGCAGAAGTCGTGTACCCCAAAGAAGTGTCTGTCCGGTGCCAACAGTGAGGAACCCTCAACCAACCATCCCAGGGAAGTGGAGCCGGAACCAGTGAGTGACGATCCCTTGACCAGCCCTGAAGATGCCCTGAAAAATGCCAGGCCTGCCTGTGAGATGCTCTGTGAACAATTGAAACAAAAGGAAGATGTTACACAGAGCTACAGAAAAATAACATGAGGCTACAAAAAGATGTGCTCACAATTTACTCTTTAGCCAGAACAGGATTGGACAATCTCAAGACTGAGCTAGATACTGCAAAGGCTACTATTTCCGCCATGGATGAAAAGCAGAGCCAATCTGATAAAATGGTGGCTACGCTAAAGCGGAAGTATGAGGAGGCACTGAAGCAGATGACAGTCTTCCAGAAAGAGGTTCACACTCTTCGTATAGAGCTGAATGCCTCACAACAGGAGGTCAACAGTGTCCGGATAGAAGTGGACGTATCTCAGAAAGAGGTTCAGACACTCCGCAGAGCATTTGATGCCTCACATCATGAGACCAACAGCTGCCGCACAGACCTGGAAGTTTCCAGAAAGGAACTACACAGTCTCACTGAGGAGCTGGACATTGCCAAAGAAACTATTGGTAATCTTGATACAGATCTCAAAGTCTCTCAGAAGGAGCTTCAGACCCTCAACCTAGAGAAGGGAGTCTCACGCCAGGAGAGTGTCATTCTCAAAGCAGATGTGCGTAAATGGAAGGAGGACTGCAAAGAAGCCCCGAAGAATACAGAGACTGAAAAAAGAGAAAATTCAAGATTAAAAAGAGAAAACTTAACTTAAAACTGAAAGAAGAAAATTTTCAGTTGACAGAAGAAGTCAAGGAAAAGTTTGAAGCAGAGCACCGACTGCAGAACCAACTGCAAGGTCTGCGTACACACCTCCAGTATGCTGAGGAGAAGCAGCAAACGCTACAGGAAGAAAAACTGCAGGCTGCTAAAGAGGTACAAGCGCTGCAGGAACGTCTGAATACCCAGTACGTCCCCACAGAGCAGTATGAGGAGCTAAAGGCCACGCTGCATGTCTTCAGAGCGTCATTGGAAGCGGAGCTTCGATACCAGGTGACTCTGTATGAGAGGGAGCATCGGGGAAACAGGGGCATGAACACCGAGCAAATGATGTATCCCCACTATGTCAGCCTCTATCTTCTCCATCCGTCGATCCATCCGTTGCTCCATATTTAGCATGGTCTCCAGAAGCAGAGCTATCTTTGCCAGAACAATAGAGTTCCCGGGGATATCCACACTTATCCCATTCAGCATCCGGTCTAACGAGCTGCTTCTTGTCCATGGCGTGCTGTGGACATCTGGGTGGATGGGTGCTATGGAGGATGAGATGGGGGTTCCATGGAGAGAACCGGCAGCATCGTCGAAGAAGGGTGGAGGAGGTGACCTCTGGATTTCCAGGTGAGAAGCGGCAGAGTCGTCTAAGCGCAAAGGAGAAAGTGACCCGTGGATTTCAGAGGCACCAGCGGCAGCGTCGTCGAATAGAACTGGCGAAGATGGCTTGTGGGTTTCCGGGAGGGCGGCAGCAGCGTTGAGGATGAGTAGTGAAGAAGACAGGCTGAAGATTTCCGGGACAGCGGGGGAAGAGTCGTCGAAGTGTATGGGAGGAAATGTTCTGCGGGTTAGATGGGTTGGCTGCCATTTGTTTTGCGTGGAGTGTACATCACCGTATTTCTTCTTGACATAATAAGGCTGACGTCTATTAAAACCATTAGCCTTTGGGGTCAACAGAAGGTTTTCTTTATTGGCCTTAGCCTGTCGCTTTGGCCTTGGCGTGGAAAGGGCTGCTGCCTTTCGCTTTCTCTGCATGACAGGCACGGCAGAGGCGAGTGGGTTGCTGCGTCCATAGAATCGGGGTTGATCCACGGAAGCAGATGGCATAATGCAGTATCTGGACAAGGTAAAGTTCAGATAAAGATCATCGAGTGGTGGGCTGTGCAAAGTGTGTAACCTTTTATGCATGGCAACGAGGTACAGGTGTTGAAAGTGGGCGTACTCTAATGTGAGTCATTAATGTATAAATACACCATCCATTTTGTGGATTCACTGCACATTGAATACACATTGACAAAACATCGAATATACATTCTAGTGTTTGTATTTCTTTCTACTCGCAGCAATGCCTGTTAAAAAGATTTCCAAGGAGCTCAGCATGCGAATTAAGAAGATGTACACGAGCGGACACCGAATTGCTGCTATCCAACGCTGGTTAGCTACTTCTGACATCGTTGTGTCAGCAACCACCGTGAGCTATCATGCACACGGAAAGACCAAACAACGCACGAGGACAACAACGATAACTAACGCGTAAGTATATTTATATTACTATGTAATATAGTATATCTATCTATTATTGTTTATATTGCTGCATATAAATATAACTATATAGTATAGATCTACCTAACATTATGGTTATTTCTGTTTATTTATATTACTATGTAATATAGTATATCTACCTATTATTGTTTATATTGCTGCATATAAATATAACTATATAGTATAGATCTATCTAACTTTATGGTTATTTCTGTTTAATTATATTACTATGTAATATAGTATATCTATCTATTATTGTTTATATTGCTGCATCTATTATTGTTTACTGTAAATGATGTGCTGTACTTGTGGCCTACTGCACTGTACCTTACCGGATTGTTGTTGCTGTTGTTTTTCTGTACACTGTAGGGAGACAACTCTTCTGGTCAACAAAATAAGCGAAGAGAATGATGAGAAGAGTGCATTAAGGGTCAAATACACTCTGCAGCAAAATCCCAAACTCACTGTATCCGAGACCAGCATAAAGAAGATGAGACGCAGAATTGGATGGAAATATGGACGTGTGAGGTTAGTACTGGATTGTACAGGAGGTTAAAGTGTTGTTTAAGAAACTGTACTGTACCTATAAAATTACTCCTTGTCATTACAGAGCTTACCCTATGATAAGGGACGTTAACAAGATCAAGAGAGTGGTCCAGGCCCAGGCATGGATCGACAGTGGAGAAACTTTCCAGGATTGCATCTTCACTGACGAGTCTACTATATCGCTGGAGGATTTGCCACCTTTGCATTCCACAAAAAAGGTTGCATATCTATGAAGCCGCGTCCAAAACACCCAGTGAAGATGCATGTGTGGGGTGCCATCTCTAGGCGTGGACCAGGATGCATTGTCATCTTTGAAGGTAAAATAAGTCACACGCTTTTGCCTTATGCACTGTACTGTACTAGTGTGCAGTTTTTTGAGCACTTTTCTTTTCTTGGTAGGAATCATGAATAAAGCTTTTTTTCAAGAGCAAATTGTGCCTGAGATTGTGGAATACATCACACGTGAGTTCCCAGATGGTCACTGTTTCTACCAGGCAACGATCCGTAGCACTCCACGTCAACAGCGCATATTCTTGAGCGCGGTATCAACTGGTTGAAGATGCCAGCGGAGTAAGTGCGGTAACCGTGTCTCATTCTTTTCCACTGTTTTTACTGTGTATCTCTTTAACTAATTGTCCTTTTTTTCACCTCCAATGACAGATTGCCAGACTTCAATCCTATCGAAATGGTCTGGCATCAGCTGAAGGATCTTATCCAAAAAGTCGTGAAACCCTCCAAAAAGGAGGAGTTGGCGCAAGGCATAATGAGTTTTTGGAACGATGTACTCACCGTGGAATGATGCAATAAATATTTTGACCATATTGCGACTGTGTTGCCCATTGTGATCAAGCGTAATGGGCAAGCATCAGGAAGGTAGTATGGTATAGTACTGTTCTGTAGTATGGTAAGTACAGGCACACCAAGTACAGTACTGTATGATACAGGTAAGTATGGGACAGATTTTTTCTTTCCTGAGAGCAGCACTAGCCATATGGTTACAAAATACTTAACAGTAGTTACAGTATACATTAGTTCCATTATAGACTAGTTTGACAGTACTAACTGCATACTCTAGTCCAATATGGAGTAGCTATACAGTACACAATGCCATAATATGCACCTAACTGCACTAATTTTTTCTTTTCTTGTCTTTTCAGAGAAAAAAAGGATGCAAAGGGGGAGGGGGGTATCATGTGTACATTGTGTGAACTGTGTGTACAGTAAAGTGTATCTAAAGTGCAGTCATGATTTATACAAAACCTCCCCTCTCTCAATGAACTACACAGAATGAGGAAGAAGATAAAGACAGAAAATTGTATATTATTATATATTATTATATATTATATATTATTAATTAATATTATTATCAGTGTGCATTATTCATGATTATCCACTGGCCCTCCATTTTCAACTGACAGAAGAACTGAATAAAGACTGCATTTTGTATTATTCATGATTATTTGTATATTTGTATTTTTTGTTCCTGATAAAATAAAATAAATATTTCTTTACATTCATGATAATCATAATCATTGACATCCCCCCCCCCCTACACCAAAGAAAAAGAAAGAATGACAAAAATTGGTAATTTACTGCATCAAAAACATGAATCAGATTATGGTTTTTTTAACTCTCAATTTCACAGTGCTGTGCAAATCAGATTTACATATCAAATTATCACAAGTGTTGCCGTAAACAAAGCCTCAAAGGGTTGAGGGGTTGGATGGGTGAGTCATGCGCAGTGATCATCAGATAGCTCCCTTCCCAAAGAGGATTACAGAGAGGTGACTAAGAGCCAACAATAGGAAAATTAATGAATTGTTTTGTAGAGGTGTCGATAAGGGTTCAAATCCTTGAGCGAGCCTTGTGTGTGTGTGCCTGGGGGAGGGGGGTACAGGGTACAGCTGCATGAAGGATTAGCTGTACTGTAGTTCAAAGACATGACATATTTTCAACAGGTAGGTCATCATAATAATTTGATCCTCACAGCCCCAGAGACATAAAAATCACACAAATCAATCATGTGCAGTCAAACGCAGTGTCACTGTCAAAAGCTACAGCACAGATTGAATATCGCAATTTCAAGATGGTTGAGGCAGGAACCTGTTCATTCATGTTGAGAAAATAATAATAAAAAATGACGAGAAAAAGAAAAAACTACAGCTCCCTTCCCAAAGAGGATTACACGCAGGCGCAGAGAAGTAACTCAAAGCCAACAATACGAAAATTTAAATATTTTTTTTTTGGTCACTCTTGAACTTTTTTCCCCCAATGAGCATTAATAATCAACACAGAAGAATACAGTAAATCAAAAGTGAACGTTATACACGCAGGAATGTGATGACAGGAATGTGATTGAAACCAGAAAGCCATCCGTTCAAAGGAATGGTGTGGGAGAGGTGTACTGTAGATAAGAAGTTGAAATACTGCAGTGCAGTACATTATCCTGTGTGTGTGTGCGGGGGCGAGCGAGGGAAGAGCGCTTTATACGCCGAAATGTGATACTGTTACAGTACACGCCTATGCGTTTCAACAATGTTCAAATGAGACATACATTCATGTATAAATATGCAAATTTACAATTACTGCGAGCGCACACACACGCAGACTGCGGCATCTGCCCGCGGTTATCAGAGTTGCGCCGCTACGGACGCATTAGGATAAAGGCAGCCGCCACTGTAGATGTGTATAAATACATGGTTTATTGCAATAATATACAATAAAAATAGAATGAAAAAACATGGTTGACTCTGTCATACAATAACTGTCTCCAAGTGGTCAGTATTTGGGCAAAAGTAATTACTTCAATACAAAAAGTATAATCTGCTCACTATTTATGAAATGTTGCTTATTTCTGTATAATAAGGGCAAATAAAAATATAATTTGTGAGTACATTCACATGTCTTAGACAGGTCTGCAACCCTTCGTTTCAACCTTATCTCCCTGCATACAATGCTTCCATTGCAGCTAGGGATTTTGGAAAATTACATGCAAATGAGCACATAGTGTCACCTTTTGCTTCAAATCCATTTTGGCATGGACCCTTTTTAATTTATTGTATTGTATTGTATTGTATGTCTTTATTTATATAGCGCCATTAATGTACATAGCGCTTCACAGTAGTAATACATGTGGTAATCAAATAAATAACAGATAATATAAATAACAGATCATGGGAATAAGTGCTTCAGACATTAAAGTAACATTAAGGAAGAGGAGTCCCTGCTCCGCGGAGCGTACAGTCTAATTGGTAGGTAGGGAGAACGTACAGAGACAGTAGGAGGGAGTTCTGGTAAGTGCGTCTGCAGGGGGCCAAGCTTTATGTATCATGTGTCCATGATTATCCAGTGCTATTCATATGCTTCTTTAAGCAAGTGTGTCTTAAGGTGGGTTTTAAAGGTGGATAGAGAGGGTGCTAGTCGGGTACTGAGGGGAAGGGCATTCCAGAGGTGTGGGGGCAGTCAGTGAAAAAGGTTTAAGGCAGGAGAGGGCTTTAGATACAAAGGGGGTAGAAAGAAGACATCCTTGAGAAGAGTCCGAATGGTGCATAACGAGAAATTAGGGCTGAGATGTAAGGAGGGGCAGAAGAGTGTAAAGCTTTAAAAGTGAGGAAAAGAATGGAGTGTGAGATGCGGGATTTAATCGGAAGCCTGGAGAGGGATTTCATGAGGGGAGATGCTGAGACAGATCTAGGAAAGAGTAGCGTGATTCTGGCAGCAGCGTTTAGGATAGATTTTAGGGGAGACAGGTGAGAGGCAGGAAGGCCGGACAGCAGGATGTTACAGTCATCAAGACGGCAGAGATCGAGGGCCTGAGTCAGAGTTTTAGCAGTCGAGCAACAGAGGAAAGGGCGTAGCTTTGTTATATTGCGGAGGAAAAAGCCACAGGTTTTAGAAATGTTTTGAATGTGAGGGAGGAGTCGAGTGTGACACCAATGCAGCGTGCTTGGGCTAGTGGGTGAATGATCGTAGTTCCAACAGTAATATGGAACGAGGTAGTAGGGCCAGGTTTGGGAGGAAGTATGAGTAAACTCTGTTTTAGCAATGTTGAGTTTAAGGCGGCGGAGGGCCATCCAGGATGATATAGCAGAGAGACATTCAGAAACTTTGGCTTGTACAGCAGGTGTAAGGTCAGGTGTTGAAAAGTATATTTGTGTGTCGTCAGCATAGTGGTGATAATTAAACCCAAAAGATGTTATTAGGTCACCTAGAGAGAGGGTATACAGAGAAAAGAGAAGAGGTCCGAGGACAGAGCCCTGGGGTACCCCCACAGAGAGATCAATAGAGGAGGAGGAGGTGTTAGCAGAAGAGACACTGAAAGTACGATGGGAGAGGTAGGATGAGATCCAGGATAGAGCTTTGTTCCGAATACCAAGAGTATGGAGAATGTGAAGGAGAAGAGGGTGGTCCACGGTGTCAAATGCTGCAGAGAGGTCGAGTAATATGAGCAGAGTGTAATGTAATTTATGCCTCATGCATTACACAGCTTTTCAGTACAACCTGGTTTAAAGAAGTGCATAACCAGTAAACCTACTCACGGACAGTTGTTTCAATCTTTTAGGTCTCATCAGGCTGGTTATACTCGCTTTGCAATTTGAAGCTGGGATAGGTTTTAACCACACATTAAATAAGTTATGGGTGGTAAAAAAGTGACAAAAGCCCTCCACCATATTGCATACAGCAAATAAAAATATAACTTTTGAGCACATTCACATATAATTAGAAGTATCTATAAATAATATGGGCATTTTATAATAATCAAAATGAATTACATGTGCATTACACTAATCCAAAAAAGATATTACTTTTCAACTGTTTACATGCATTTTCAAATGGAGTAACCCTGCTACCATCTGATTTCATGTGTAGGTAAAAATGTTGAGCCTTGAAAGACCTCAGTTAAACTATAAACCACAGATTTGGTGGTAAAAATAGACTGCAGTTAAAACATTCTAGACAAGTGACACATACTAGACAGGTGATCATTTGTAAATGTCAGTGTTCTTATCTAAGATCAACATATTGGTGGATGATATTCATTCTGAGTCAGCATTGTTTAAATTCTTTTAAAAATATATATAAAACAAAAGACGAGAAAGCATACTCCATGGTGTAACTCAGATTAAAAAAAAAGGTTAATCAGGCTAAAGGTTAATCATCTAAAATAAAAAAAGCTCACAAACGCCGATGGCATATGCGCATATTCAGAATCACTATCGGGGGTCATGAGCTAGAACCGTCAGGCGGAGACCAGAGCCCGGAATACAAAACATCTGGGTACGATGGTGTACAGTTGTGTGAAAAAGAAAGTACACCCTCTTTGAATTCTATGGTTTTACATATCAGGACATAATAACAATCATCTGTTCCTTAGCAGGTCTAAAAATTAGGTAAATACAACCTCAGATGAACAACAACACATGACATATTACACTGTGGCATGATTTATTTAACAAAAATAAAGCCAAAATGGAGAAGCTATGTGTGAAAAACTAAGTACACTCTTCCTGCTTCCATAGGAATTAAGATGCTAAGTAGCAGAGAGGTGCTGCTAATCAAATGCCCTTGATTAATTGATCATCAGCAAGTGTGACCACCTCTATAAAAGCCGAAGTTTTAGCAGTTTGCTTGTCTGGAGCATTCAGGTGTGTGTTAACACAATGCCAAGGAGGAAAGACATCAGCAATGATCTTAGAGAAGCAATTGTTGCTGCCCATCAATCTGGGAAGGGTTATAAGGCCATTTCCAAACAATTTAAAGTCCATCATTCTACAGTGAGAAAGATTATTCAAAAGTGGAAAACATTCAAGACAATTGCCAATTTTCAAGGGGGTGGACATCCAAGGAAATTCACCCCAAGATCAGACCGTGCAATGCTCAGAGAAATTTGAAAAAAAACAAGAGTTACATCTCAGACTCTACAGGCCTCAGTTAGCATGTTAAATGTTAAAGTTCATGACAGTACAATTAGAAAAAGACTGAACAAGTATGGTTTGTTTGGAAGGGTTGCCAGGAGAAAGTCTCTTTTCTCTAAAAAGAACATGGCAGCACGGCTTAGGATTGCAAAGTTGCATCTGAACAAACCACAAGACCTCTGGAACAATGTCCTTTGGACAGACGAGACCAAAGTGGAGATATTTGGCCATAATGCACAGCGCCACGTTTGGCAAAAAACAAACACAGCATATCAGCACAAACACCTCATACCAACTGTCAAGCACGGTGGTGGAGGGTGATGATTTGGGCTTGTTTTGCAGCCACAGGACCTGGGAACCTTGCAGTCATTGAGTCTGCAATGGCTCTATATACCAAAGTATTCTAGAGTCAAATGTGAGGCCATCTGTCCGACAGCTGGGTCATGCAACAGGACAATGATCCCAAACACACCAGAAAATCTACAACAGAATGGCTGGAAAAGAAAATAATCAAGGTGTTGCAATGGCCCAGTCAAAGTCCAGACCTCAACCTGATTGAAATGCTGTGGTGGGACATTAGGAGAGCTGTGCATAAACAAATGCCCGCAAACCTCAATGAACTGAAGCAACGTTGTAAAGAAGAGTAGGCCAAAACTCCTCCACAACGATGTGAGAGACTGATAAAGTCACACAGAAAACGATTACTTCAAGTTATTGCTGCTAAAGGTGGTTCTACAAGCTATTGAATCATAAGGTGTACTTAGTTTTTCACACATGGCTTCTCCATTTTGGCTTTATTTTTGTTAAATAAATCATGACACGGTGTAATATGTCATGTTTTGTTGTTCATCTAATGTTGTATTTAACTAATTTTAAGATCTGCTAAGGAACAGATGATTGTTATTATGTCCTGATATAAAACCATAGAACTTAAAGAGGGTATACTTTCTTTTTCACACAACTGTAGGTCCGTGGGGAAACAAAGGGAGGGAAGTGCGACTCCAATCAGCATCCTCCGGGACCTCGATACCACAGATACAGTTCCACACGCATGGTCTCCATAAGTATGATGACACATGCATGCATTTTCAAATGGAGTAACACTGCTACCATCTGATTTCATATTTAGGTAAAAATGCTGAGCCTTGAAAGACCTGTTAAACTATATACTGTACCACAGATTTGGTGGTAAAAATAGACTGCAGTTAAAACATTCTCGGCAAGTGACACATACCAGACAGGTAATCATTTGTGAATGTCAATGTACTTATCTAAGATTAACATCTTGGTAGATGATATTCATTCTGAGTCAGCATTGTTTAAAGCTGCAGTTCAAGCAATATCCTACATGTAATTTTTTTTAATGAATCAGTTCTGTACTAGGAGAAAATCCTTTAAAAAAAGTTTAAAGACATTTTAATGTATTCTAATGTAAAAAGCATTTCAGTTTCTATAGCAATATGGAAAATAGTTGAAGCGCTCAAATGCAGGTATATCTCAAAATAATGATAAGCCAGACCACTGTACCAGGGTACTAACAATTGATATAGTACCTATTGTGTCATATAATGGGTACTATCCTCCTGAAGACAGGTTGTGTGTGGTGCAACCCACTCACCATCTGTCTCATCGGCAGGTTCCCCTGAAAAATATGCAAATACTGCGCTGGTGCGCTTTTTGGTCTCCCTTTTCCCAGTTTCTATAGCAACCATTTGCAAAGTCACATCCCCTTCCTCTTGATCCCTGCCCTCTCTCTAGCAGTGCACCAATTGTATCTAGTACCTGCCCACATGATCTTCCACACAGAATTTTGCATCTTGGGTAATCTTCGGCAGCCCTAACAGTGATATAAAGAACCCCAAGCCGAGTCTTCACCAATCAATAACAGGAGAACGGATCGATCAACAACTTAGCTAATCACTTGTCCGTGTGCAGATTGTATTGATGCACATATTGAATAGGAAAAAGATAAAAAAATTAATTAAATGGCAACTTGAACTGCAGCTTTAAATTCTTGTTTAAAGTTGCAATAGTTATTTGCGATCCAATCTCCAAAAATTAGCTTGTTGCAGTTTCATGCACACATAAAATGCTTTTAAACAATTTTACTTATATTCAAACTATTATTTGACACGTCATTAGAGATGGGGGAAATGTGTTTGTGGATTTGGATCTACCTCAGCCCTTGCTCAATCTCAATCCAAATTATTTTGTTGGGGAAAGAGAATTGAGGTAGATAGAGTTCATAAGCCTAAGGCGCCAACCTAATGACTGGAATTGTATCAAACCCAACAGTACTCGAACCCACAACCTCTGCTTTTCTAGGCTGTAGCTCAAGCAGTGTGAGCTAAACCAGCTGATAGCTAGCACTATAGATGGGCAAAACTGTTAAAATCCATTTTGCCGAGCTTTCCATTCAATATCCATTCAATATCCATTCAGCAGTGTAAAATCCGTCAACAGATTGTTCCAGTTTCAATCCGTACGGATTAATAAAAAAACACCATTGGATACAATCCACTGGTGGATTTTACTAATCCAATCTGTGGATTCCGCAATCCTTTGGTGGATTCTTAAAATCCTTCAGCAGATTGCGGAATCCACGGATTGGAGTGTCAGGGATAAATAAAAATCCTAAAAAGATTAATTGCCTTTCTTAGATTGATCCGTGGTCCAAGGATATATATATATATATATATATATATATATATACACATACATATATGTATGGGGGGGGTTATATGTACTGTTTCTTTATATATGTATTGGGTAGATTGGGTAGGTGGGGTTTTGTATGTATTTGGGGGCTTGGGGGTTGTATATATTTGCAGGGGGGGGATTTTTTTGTATGTATTTGGTTGGTTGGCCCGGTCAGAACTGTAGTCCTGGGCCCCGGGAAACCTGCCTGTGGCCCTGTATAGGTGTATGTAACAGTAACAGACCAGCTTAAAATGTGAGACAACTTTAGTTTTGAAAGAACTTTGACTGGGGGCGGCTATGAGTGTCTCCGGGAGATTGCTCCAGTTGTGTGGTGCACGGTAAGAGAAAGAGGAGCGGCTGAATACTTTGCTGAACCTTGGGACCATGAACAGTCTTTTGGAGTCAGATCTCAGATGATAAGTGCTGCATGTGGTAGAGGTGAGGATCTTCTTCAGATATACAAGTAGCTTGCCCAGAAAGTATTTGAAGGCAAGACAGGAAAGATTAAATTTGCGCCTAGACTCAAGTGATGACCAATCTAGTTCTTTGAGCATTTCGCAGTGATGTGTGTTGTAGATGATTGGAGGACAGAGCGGCATATTGAATTGAAGAGGGTATCAAGTTTGTTAAGGTGAGTTTGGGGTGCTCTTCCATATACTATGTCCCCATCGTCTATAATTGGCAATAGCATCTGCTGTGCGATGTGCTTATGACCAGCAGACTTGGGGAGAATTTTTTTCTATAAAGTACACCTCGTTTGGCATAGGATTTGGATGTCAGGGTATCAATGTGCAACCAAAATGTTAAATGGGAGTAAAACCATATGCCCAAATATTAAAAACTAGTAATAGTGGGTAGGATGGTATTAGAGTTTCTTTTGATCTGGAGCTCATTCATTGGAAGCTTTAGAAATTTAGCCTTAGTCCCAAATACATTGTTACAGTCTTTCAGTGTTTAAAAACAGTTTGTTTTGGGAAATCAAATCTTCAAGTCTCAAAAAGTCAGATTAAAGTACGTGTCCAAGGTCAGAGAGGTTAGGGCTATGTGCACATAAGATTGTGTCATCCGCATACATGCACATTGAAGCTCCTTTACAAGCTGTGGGTAGATATTTTATGAACACTGAGCAGAGTAGGGGCCCCAGAACAGAGCTTTGCGGGACACTGCAGGTGATATCCAAGGGTCGAGTTAGAGCCTGATATAGACACATGTTGGGATCTACCTGATAAGTAGGAATGAAATCAGTTTAAAGCATGCTTCCCTATTCCAGTATACTGGAGTTTATTTCGCAAGATAACATGATCAACAGTATCAAAAGCCTTTGCAAAATCTAGAAATATTGCATAAGTAAGTTGTCACAGTTCCATTCGACACTGGATCTCATATGCAAACTTGGAATTGGCTAGGGAAATTTGTCTTGGTATAGTAATCGCTTAATTGGGTGTGAACACGTTTTCCCATTACTTTGGATAGTAATGGGAGAAGAGAGATTGGCCTGTAGTTTGACCTATTTTTTTAAGATTGGGACAACTCTAGAAGTTTTCCAGGTCTTAGGGATATGGCCTGTAGACAAAATAGAGTTGATTAGGCTGCTTAGTTTTAAATTAAGGAGCACTTGTGTAATCTCCTCTTCAGATACTGGGACAAATTGAAAATTGTGGGCAGTGTTGGGAGAGGGTGGGGCAATAGGGGTATTCTCAGAATGAGGTTTATGTATGTAGTTCGGGTTGTGTTTCGCTAATAAGTTAGTAGCACACCCAATAAAGTATTAATTGAATGCATTTGCGATGTCAATGGGATTTGTCAGAGTAATATCCTCCTTAATGATATTACATGGTTGTTGATGGCTAGGAGGTTGGAATATATAGTTGATGACCTTGCAGACGTTAGCTGGATTTGATGTATTCTGGTGAAGCTTGTCAGAGCTATTCTATATTGTACTTCTTCTTGTCTTGTTTGCCTTGTGCATGTATTCCACAGGTATCTGTGGCTATTAAGATCCTTGCTAGTGCCAGTTACTTTGTAGCTTTTCCACAAGGAATCCCTAAGATGGTAGTGTGATATAAGGTCGGTTGTAACCCACGTATGTTGTTCCAGGTAATGAGAAAAACATAATTATTAATGAATAGAGGAAGGGATAACATGATACTACACAAAGTATCAGAGAAAGGCTTCTGCAGAATATGGGGGAAGGAAGTGGCACTGCTTTGAAAAAACAAGGGGAGAGAGGAGGCTTGGAGACAGCACTGCACACTGTATTTGAGTAATGGACAAGAAAGTAGGCTCATAAGGGTTTAAAACAAAAAAAATGTCCACGTGCACCAAATGTGTGATTATTGAAAATGTGAGGTGATGGTCAATAAAGACCTAAAAAGTGAATGGTATGATATAAATATACAGTGACCAGAGGAACTTTATAGTCACAAGTAAACAGTGCAAAAAATTAAAATGTTGAGGTGAGATACAGCAAAAAAAACACCACTTACAATGTTATAAACGTCCCTTTGAGAAGGAGGGTCTGCTGCTATGCCGGTTATGGAGATGCCAGGACATTACAACTGAATAGAAAAAGAAAGCGCAAGACCCTCATAGTGTAGTACTGTAGTGCCGACGGTTATACTAAAACAAACCAGTGGCAATCACCAACAAGACCCAGGTACATGCTGAGTACATGCTGGCTACATGCTGAGACATTTCAGTGACATTTCTGCAGAGACTAATGGCCCATCGGATTAACAGTGGGGGTCCCTGGCAGTCCCATTCAAACGGAATGGGACTAGCAGGGACCCCTGCTGTGTTAATCCGATGGGCCATTAGTCTCTGCAGAAATGTCACTGAAATGTGTCAGCATGTACCCAGCATGCACCTGGCTAGTTTAAAGCAAGTTTTAGAATACTCGTTGTCTTGTCTGAATATAAAAAAATGAATTATTTTTTATAAAAAGGTGAGATATGCACGTACAAGATGTATAGAACAACTAGGCATTTGGGTATAGTAACCAGTACCAGAGAGGCTGTCCCACATTTGCTGCACAGAATACACGGATTTCAGCGTACATGCTCTTCCAGTGGCTCCAGTCATGCTTCTGGGGTGTCTCTGACAATCGCCTCCGTTACCACTCTTCCAAGGTGGCTGGAGTGTGGGGTGGGCTTGGCGCGGACCAACCTACTCAGTGTGTCAGTTGATATTCAATTGCAGCACGTACTCACGTGCATCTATCCTCCGTCACTTCAGGGTGGTACTCCACTGGGGGAGGGGGGAAACGTCCTCTCTGTTTGGCTGTGTATCCGAGTAGCACCCGATACATCATAGCCCACAGCTGGTCGTAGCCTCGGCCAAAGGATAATATCCAGCTAGGCACAGCAGGGGTTTTAGCATCTTGGGCTCGATGATGAGAGACAGTACAATGTTAATGAGCCATATCGGCTGTATAAAATTTTCCAGGAAAAGTCAAATTGAGCAAAAAGTACAAATGATGTATGGCACAGTACTATACAACACAAATTCCAACGCGTTTCGTGACGCAAAGTCACTTCTTCAGAGAATGGAGTGTCATGCTCCCAGGATGCCTTATAACAGTCATAAAATCAGCTGATTGGCTGGACTGAAATTAGTCTCAATGCGTGCAAAATCATCATACAAGGCAACAATCAAACACACTAATTATATCATTTATACAAATAATTAAAAACCTATGTTACTAACAATTTAAACATAACATTTTTCTACATATTGTAGAACATTTATTGCACAATAGGGCATAGTACTAAGCAGAGAGTACCATGAGCCATTTGTAAAATAAGGACAAAATGTCCAGAAGTGGATTCTAGAGAAAGAAGAGAACAATGTAGCGGGGAGTACCCCCAAAAAACAATAGTTTATATATACAATAATACAGTTCTAAATGTATAGTCTATAAAAGCAATGCAAAGGGTTGTAACCACAGCAAGTACTATAGGTGTGGAGCTGCATATGAGGATAATTATATTATATCCATAAATCATGGATCAAGAGAAGTATATTGATCCAAATTTACATGGAAAAATTAGTGCTTTTAAATATAGAGTCCTGTGCACCCATAAGTGCAAAAGAATATATATATATATATATATATATATAGCAACTGTAAATATTACTGTATGCTCATTTGCATGTCTTAGACAGGTCTGCAACTCTGTCTTTCCCCATTATCGCCTAGCATACAGCGCTTCCACTGCAGCAAGGGATTCTGGGAAATTACATGCAAATGAGCACTCAGTGCCACCTTTTGTCTCAAGCTCGTATTACACAAGCAAATCTTCAAGCCAATGCATGCTGTTTTAAACACAGCTTTTAGACAGAGGCTGGGATGAGATGCAAAGCCATTAAACCTACTCACAGACATGTTTCATCTTTGATGGGTATCATCAGTGTGAGGTTGGTTGCAGTGGATGCGCTGTATGCTGGGCGATAATGGGAAAGGCAGGGTTGCAGACCTGTCTAAGACATGCAAATGAGCATACAGTAATATTTACAGTTGCTTTATGCTTTACTGTGGAGGGTTTTTGTCACTTTTTTTACCCACCATAACCTTAATAATTGTGGTGATTACCTAGTCTATAGTCTCAAAACCAGCTTAGCCATTACAAACAACCTCACACTGATGATACCCATCAAGGTTGAAACATGTCTGTGAGTGGGTTTAATGGCTTTGCATCTCATCCCAGCCTCTGTCTAAAAGCTGTGTTTAAAACAGCATGCATTGGCTTGAGGATTTGCTTGTGTAATACGAGCTTGAGACAAAAGGTGGCACTGAGTGCTCATTTGCATGTCATTTCCCAGAATCCCTTGCTGCAGTGGAAGCGCTGTATGCTAGGCGATAATGGGGAAAGACAGGGTTGCAGACCTGTCTAAGACATGCAAATGAGCATACAGTAATATTTACAGTTGCTTTATGCTTTACTGTGGAGGGTTTTTGTCACTTTTTTTACCCACCATAACTATATATATATATATATGATATATATATATATATGATATATATATATATATATATATATATATATATACAGTGGTCGACAAATCACCAAAAAATCTGCTCGCCGAACAAAAAAATCTACTCGCCACCTAGTACCACACGTGTGCTGCTTGGGCCAATAGGAGCTCGCCACGATGTTAAATCCACTCGCCCGGGGCGAGCAAATGTATAGGTTTCTCGAACACTGTATATATATTTATATATATATATATGACACAAACATTGTTATGGAAAGACAAGAAGAAGCATCAGGGAACCAAACACTGGAGCACACAACAGAACAACAGAAACGAGCAACTGACATTAGCCCATAGAATTTGTTTTGTATAGTACTGTTGACAAGTGAGGGTGATTAAATAAGGCGCAAATAAAGCAAAGCGTGATCAATATTCTTAAAGCGAATGATTAATACTGTGAAATACAGTGATAAAGTGAAAAGAATATACTAATTATATAATATACTAGTGTAAATACAAATATAAAGTGTAGGAATATCTTCTCACAATCGAGGGGGAGCATACATGGAAAGGAAGACAACACAAAACACTCGAAGTGCAGATGTAATAAAATGTTGAGTCAATTTCGGTCTTTTATCTCAGCACCTTTTCCAGCCTACTTACAAGATGCAAGTTGTTTTCAAGCAGTAACAAAGGCTGTGGAAGCCTGTAGTCTGTATGTCGAGGTTAAAGCTGTATCACCACTCAGAGAGGTCAGGAGAAACGAACCTCAGCAGTAAAAAAACAACAGAAAAAGGCTCCATAGAACATATCATTAAAGTAAAAAATGTTTATAAACGTATCAAAAAAAAAGGCACTTACAAAAATGCAGTATAAAAAAGGCACATAACACTGACGAGTATATTGGAGAAGCTACACCGCCTAATTGCTCACCACCCCACCTCCATTGGATGTGGTGTCAGCTCAGTAGTGAAGGGATACTCCCACTCATGGGAGAATCCCTTCACTACTGAGCTGACAGCACTGAACTGAGAACGGAGAAGACGTGCTGGTAAGCCGCCCGAACACCACGAATGCCGGATCGATGGTTACCTCATTACCCTGGGGACGCGACGGAGTGGAGGTAGAAGATACTATCAGCTGGTGGATGTCCAACCCCAGAGGGCTGACATGCGAACGAGCACTTTTCCAATGGAGGCCGTCTTCTTTTTTAGAATCAATCCTAAACAGGCACAGTAAGAAGGATCCCAAAGACAAGCCAGAGTGGGAGAAATTGGAAAGGGACACGGTGACCATATAGACAAGAAAGAGAAAGTACTTACACGGAGAGGACAGAGAGCAGGGGCCCTCGTTAAAAAGAAAAGAGAACGTCAGCAGGTATTTGAAAGGAATGTAAAAGGTTTTATCAATCTGTCCTCAGCTACACTAACTAGTAAACAATGCAGTATTCTCAGAAAAAGCCTTTCCTATGCCCCAACCTGTGGCCCAAATGGATTTCAATTATTTACTGATCTCCATAAACTCACTACAAATCTTACGCTAAAACTGCACTTTACTAGAATGGATAGTAGATGAGACATCTCGCTTCTTTATAGCAGTCCACTAACTCCACCTAGTACAATGGGTCATATGGAAATGACACACACTAAATTTTGGCTCAAATCAAAGTTTTACCACGCACATTCCAAGTACAACTTCATTGAAACATTTTTCCATATGGTAAATAATATTTCATCAATTTAAGTGAGACTAGGGATACGTCTTAAAGAAACCTTAGTAAAGATGAGAACTCAGCACTTTACAAATTAAAAGAAAACAAGGATATAGTTATTCGACAGGCTGATAAGGGAGGAGGGGTGATTGTACAGGATAGGGTGGACTATCGGGGAGAGGCCTTATGACTAATTTCAGATGGTCTATCCTACTCTGTCCTATCAGGAGACCCTATGGTTGTATTCTTGACACAATTACAGAATATCGTAGAAGAAGTTTTAGAGAACACAGTACTAACTAAGAGTAAATTTGATTTCTTGTTAAATTTTTCAGAATCCCAATATTTTACCACCTTCCTAAAATCCATAAATGTTTATTGCACCCAACAGGCAGGCCGATCATATCAGGGATCGGCTCCCTAACATCGTATCTTTCACAATATGTGGATTATTTCCTTCAAAAATACCTGCTCCAAATACCTTCTTATATAAAAAATACTATGGCAGTTCTCAACTTGATAGGTAGAAAAAATTAGGGTGCTCAACCCAGATGAAATCCATCAAAGCTATAAATCAAAACCCTGGAGATACCAGTGGGAGTGGGTGGGTACAATATACACTGGCGACACACTTTATTCGAGCTCGGCTAGTCCCACGAATTCGGGTATACCCGGGTGTATTGAGGTTTGTGACTGTTTTCTGCCCGAGTGCATTGGGTTATTTTCCAGGCAGGGATTGAAGCATTTTATTCCCACTGGCTGCAATACTTCACAGTATATATATATATACTGCATTACAATTCATGAATTTATGCCATCTGGTAGACACGCGAAGCATTGCAGCCTATTAAATCCTAATCATTATCATTTAACAGATCAGCCGCCCGTCAGCCAGGCATGAACCCAGGCTGGGAAGGCAAACGCAACGGGGCTTGTCAGAGGTGAGGAGCGGCGCATTCCAGGTATCTGCCAGGTACATACTGGGTATTTGCTCGAATAAAGTGTGTCGGTGCAGTAGACTTTTGTAAGCATAATGACAGTTGTCCAACTTAACCATGACAGTCTAAACCCATAAAGAAACCCACTCACGTCATCTCCAGGGGTGTAGTGCAGGCGTGCCAGCCATGAAGGAATCCACAGTCCAGGTGAAGGCAAAAGAAAGACGAATGGCGCACAGCCAGGGAGCCAGGTGTAGGATAAAACTGCTATTCTTTATTTGTGCATGCAGGAGGACAGGCAACCCCCTTGGGGAACAAAGGGGGTTGCCTGTCCTCCTGCATGCACAAATAAAGAATAGCAGTTTTATCCTACACCTGGCTCCCTGGCTGTGCGCCATTCGTCTTTCTTTAGTTCTCAACTTGATGAAATATTTTGTTTGGGAAGAACAATACAGATGGATAACATGAGACATTTAGGCGTTATACACTTGTATCTCGCATCTAAAGGGGTTTGGAAGCGATTATGCTATTCCTTGAGGAAAATGTAAAACTTCATGAAGTGAACACTGAGTTCATCATTGTTATACATTTTGACACACAACTATTTCCTGTTTTTGGATAGGTACTATCTACAATTATGTGGTACCGCAATGGGCCCGCGGTTTGCTCCCAGCTACGCCAATCTATATATGGATAGCTGGGAGCGCCGTTGTGTCCATTCTTCCAATCCCTTTTCAGATAATGTAGTGATGTGGAAGAGGTTCATCGACGATGTTCATTGTCTGGAAGGGCGATGAGGCGTCGGTCGATGACTTCTTGACATATCTAAATCTAAACAATGACAATTTGGTATTTACATTTAAACAGGATAAATATTCTATAGATTTTCTTGACCTCCGTTTAGAGGCATCAGTAGATAAAATCGGTCAACACACATACATTTTTCAAAGAGGTTGATGCAAATAGTTTTTTGCAGACCTCAAGCAACCATTATAGAGGGTGGATAGAAACATACTCCTAGGTCAATTTATTCGGCTGAAACGGAATTGTTGCGATAATACCATCTTTGAAGAACAGACTAGAGCACTCTATATTACATTTATGGATATAGGTGATTCTAAAGACATTCTCAACACTGCACTCAATATAACAAGGTGGATGAATAGACAAAAACTCTTTACCCACCTTAAAAGGAAGGGTGAGAGTGTTCATTCTGAACTAAAGGGATGAAATCTCAGGAGTTGTGAATAACTTGATTCTAATCAGGGATAGTCAGGTGAAGGTAACTGAAGTGAGTGTTCCTTTCATTACCAACTGTAGTTCCCAAGGAAGTCAGATTAAATCGATTATCGATAAACACTGGGTAATATTGATGAATGACCCCATATTGGGTTCTTTAATCGCAAAAAAAGCAAAGACCATCATTCAGAAGACTCGCAATTATAAAAACATATTAGCACCCAGTGACATCTATGTACCATCATGTAGAATTACCAGCCTCACGTGGCTCCCTGAAAAGTAAAAGGGCAACTTCGCATGTGGTGGATGTTTGGCTTGTAGACTACTACATCCTGACAGGGAGATTTTAACTAAAGAGGTCTCAGAAAACCTTATGAAATAAAGCATTGTATAACTTGCACCATAACTTATGTGGTGTATTATTTAGAATGTCCATGCGGCTTATCTTATATAGGACGCACTAAGAGACAGCTTAGAGAAAGGATATTGGCGCACGCGCAGAACATCAGAATCGGGTTTGATAAACATAGTATCTCCAGACATTTTAAAAGTCACATTGGTCAGGACCATACCCTATTGAGATACAAGGGATTGAAAATAATACCTGCAAATAGAAGAGGTGGTGACAGAGAGAGGGAGCTGGCTAAACAAGAGAGCTATTGGATATATACCATAAAGACTATGGCCCCTCTCGATTTAAATGAGACATTTTGTCACTCCTAAATTAGTAACATTCTATGGGCTGATGTCAGTTGCCTGTTCCTGTTGTTCTTTTGTGTGCACCAGTGTTCGGTTCCCTCAAGCTTCTTCTTGTCTTTCCATAACAATGTTTGAGTCACATATATATATATATAGATTATTTTGCACTTATGGGTGCACAGGACTCTATATCTAAAATTACTAATTTTCCATGTTAATTTGGGTCAATATACTTCTCAGGGTCCATGATTTATGGATATAATATAGATTATCCTCATCTGCAGCTCCACACCTATAAGTACTTACTGTGGTTACAAACCTTTGCATTGCTTTTGTAGACTATACATTTGGAACTGTATTATTGAATATGTACACTAATGTTTTTTGGGGGGGTACTCCCCGCTCCATTGTTCTCTTTCTTTCTCTAGAATCCACTTCTGAACATTTTGCCCTTATTTTAGAAATGGCTCATGGTACTCTCTCCTTAGTACTAAGCGCTATTGTGCAATACATGTTCTACAATATGTACATAAATGTTATGTTTAAATTGTTAGTAGCATAGGTTTTTAATTATTTGTATATATCATGTATGTGTGCTTTTGATTGTTGCCTTTTATGTTGATTTTGCACACATTGAGACTAATTTCAGTCCAGCCAATCAGCTGATTTTATGACTGTTATAAGGCATCCTGGGAGCATGAAACTCCATGACAATTTTATACAGCCGATATGGCTCATTAACATTGTACTGTCTCTCATCATCGGGACCGAGAAGCTGAAACCCTTGCTGTGCCTACTGTAGCTGGATACTATTCTTTGGCTGGGGCTACGACCAGCTGTGCGCTGTGACATATCGGGTGGTACTTTGCTACACAGCCAACCAGAGAGTACATACCGCCCTGCAGTGATGGAGGATAGATGCCCATAGTGTGTGCTGCAATTGAAGATCAACTGACACACTGTGTAGGTTGTCCGCGCCAAGCCCACCCCAAACACCAGCCACCTTGGAGGAGTGGAAACGGAGGAGATTGTCAGAGGCACCCCGGAAGCAGGACTGGAGCAACTGGGAGAGAGTGTACGCTGAAATCCGTGGATCCTGTGCAGCAGACGTGGGATAGCCTTTCTGATACTGGTTACTATAACCAAATGCATATTTGTTCTATACATCTTGAAAGTGCATATCTCACCTTTTTATTGCATTGTATTGTATGTCTTTATTTATATAGCGCCAAAAGTGTACTCAGCGCTTCACAAAGAATACAGTACAGGGAATTTTAAAAATACAATAAGTGCAGCAAAAATCAGACAAAGGGAAAGGAAATCCCTGCCCCGAAGAGCTTACAATTTTTATATACTACTCTATGAGGGTCTTGCGCTTTCTTTTTCCTTATCATATGGGTTTATAACTATGGATTTAAAAGTGTAATGATGTACAGTACAGATCAATGTATTGCAAACTGTGTCTGTGTTCCAGTTTCTTAGTAAGTGGCTTGACAGAAACATGACAGCACAGTAAAATAATTCTCTCTGTTAAACAGAGACTTGAATGTCTAAAATATTTTTCCATGCACACTATTCATTATTGTTAGAAATACAGCAAAAGATTGCGAGAAAACTAGAAAGCAGAACTGCTGAAGCTGGGAAGATATACAGTAGAATGGGAGGCATGTAGCTACATGTTTTTCTGCGATCTACTGTAGCTTACAGGCTTCCAAACTATCTGATTTCCCTACTTCAGACTAACCATATGTTATGTTTTAGATGGCATCTTACCAATATGTTGACACATTGAACAGTTTTACTACCTGTGGAACTTGTCTTCTGTATTATAGCAAAGACCGTTGTCCGTTTCTAAAATTTGAGAAAACGTTTCACACATCTCAAGTGATCATGGTGTAGTATTTGTTCTCTAAGCTAGTGCATTCTGGTTTGTAATAGTTGTACATTTTAATGGATAATGGAAATTTGGAAAACCAGAACGGAACACCAATCTTATGGTAATATCGAACCAAGTTGGCAACACTGAAACCAGAGAAATACATTTTGTCTCTCAGCTCTGCAGAAGTGGATCCTTTCAGCTAGAGTTAAATATATGTTTTCAATATCTATTTCTACGTATTTGTTTTTGTAGCTTTTTGAATTGTTTTATATCTAACACTTTAAGTATCTGTCACATATTTATGTGCCTATAAAGTTCATGACAGTAAGAAAAAATATAAACTATTTAATCTATTAGATTTATTTGAAAATAGAGAAAAACAGTATTCAATGCACTTTCAGACTGACATCCTAAAACTGACATTCTCAGCACATGCCAACACACTAACTGAATCACAAGTTGACATATTAATGAACCTGTTCAAAATATTGGATCCGTTAAATAATTTAAAACCAGAGACAGAACATAAAACACAGACAGAGCTTAGTGCACATCCATTGAAACTCATTCACGGTACAGTGCCTAAATATATATGTATAAATATCTATTAAATAAAATGGTCTTTTAGTTTAACATTTTTGGCCAAAATTGTTGTAAGCCCCTGAGCCACTGCACGGCAGACCACATTCTTCAGGGGTCCCTAACACTAATATAAATTCTTTATAACCTGTGTAATACCAGGAAGAATGATTTATAATAAATCTGTCAATATTAGTTGCAAAGTTCTAAGTCTGATTGAAGCTTTTAATAACCTGCACATTACCAGGAAAAGCACTCTGTATTAGAGTTGTCACAACCATACTGCAAGCACGCAAGTTCCCCTGAGCGAGAGATGCTATGGAGTAAGCTTTTAACCATTTAAATGTTGGAGGGGGTAAGCTTCAATTAGGTAGGAGGTTGCCACCCTCCAATCAGTATGTTTTATAATCCGTTAAAAAATAAGCATAATAAGAAAAAAATAATATTGCATTATTTTGGTATTATGATGCCATACACAACGTTCCGATATTTATTGGAATGTGGTTAAAGGCAGAAATAGCACACTTTTTTTTATCATCTACTCAGGCTGGCATTAGCCATGTCTTGCCTATGTACTGTATATAATGGGCAATATATTACCCATTGTATACATATAAAAGAAAAAAAGGGTGATGTAAAAAAGCGCTAATGGGAATGACAATGTACCCTGTTAAGAGGGGGAACCCTATTGGTAGATAGGCAGCCTGGTGAACCTGATAGTACAATCAGATGAACAGCATAAATAAAAGAGAGATACCGGCGCCTGATCAGTCCACAATGGATGGAAGTCCAGTAGAAATAGTCCCAAATCCAGGATGTGCTACAGTCACTGAATCTTTGAGTGCTCCGTTAGGAATTCATGCAGGGGATGTGGAACATGAAATAAAAGAAGAGAGAATTTAGTGTATACATAGGCAAGATAAACTAATACAGCATTACATAGGTGAGAAGAACTGACTTTAAATACATTAGGAGTAAATATTAACTCCGTAGTAGCCCAAGTGATCATCTAGTCATGGATTTCCATGACTAGCTGACCTCAAAAGTCTAAAAAGGGGTTAATATCAACATTAGTAAAAGCATCTCTATGCATTGCTTTACTAACCGCTAAGCTGCAAAGGCAAACAAGATGGTATCTTGCATAAAACAGGCAAGGGATGGAAGGGAAGTAAAGTTACTTTAATTATGCCCCTTTATAAAGCATTAGGAAGACCACACCTTGAATATGGAGAACAATTTGGGCACCACTCCATAGAAAAGACATTATGTAACTAGAGAGAGTGCACAGAAGAGCCACCAAATTAATAAAGGGGATGGATAATCTGATTTATGAGTAGAGGCTATCTACATTAGATTTGTTTACAATAGAAAACAGTCATCAAAGAGGTGATATGATAAATATATACTGTACAAATATATTCGGGGACAGTACAAGAAGTTTTAAAAATAGCTATTCATCCCAAGGGAATAAAAATGACACAGGGTCACCCCTTAAGGTGGAAGGAAAGGTAATTTCCCGAGCAACAAAGGAAAGGGTTCTTTACAGTAAGGGAAGTTAAAATGTGGAATTCATTACTCATGGAGACTGTGATGGCAGATACAATAGATATGTTAAAACAACGATTAGGCATTTTTTTTAGGAAGGAAAAGTATACAGGGATATGGCAAATAAGTAAACATGAGAAGGATGTTGATCTATGGAGTAATCTGATTGCCAATATTTGGACTCAGGAAGGAATTTGTTTTTCCTCTTATGAAATATCATTAGATGATATTTCAGTTGGGGTTTTTGTTTATCTTCCTCTGGATCAATATACTGTAAGTGCAAGTATCTGTTGTCTAAATTTAGCATAGGTTGAACTTGATCGACGTACGTCTTTTTTCAAAACTCATCTACTATGTAACTTTGTAACTATGTAATTAAGGGGTTAACAACCTTACTCCACAACAATTTTAGCAGGAAATTGTCTTATATAGTAATATACTAATATAACCCTAATAGTTAATACCCAGAGTTCAGTAAGTGTGTGTTTAATATGGTAAGCTTTTTGGGGCAGTGTCTCCCCCTGCCTTATGTTGTCATTTACCTGTTATACTTATCACCATTGTTTGTAATGTTTTTTCCTTGTGTAGCCCTCCATGCCTGGCTTCTAAGGTGGGTACATCTGGATACTGTATAATGTCCAACTCAGCAATAATTTACCTGATCTCAGAGGGCTGTTGTGGTCAGCTGGGCGGTGACAAATAAGGCGCCAGAAGCTTTTGGGTGGTACAACCGGACTCTTTTATTATATGTATAAACATCTTAAAACAGTTACAATTAAACACAGGCTGTTGTATCTTTTACATTTTCTCATACATCACATGAACTGTAAAGTCTTCTAGACAACACTCTTCACTTTACATGGGAATGACTCCTGTTAACATTTCTGCCTTTAAAGCTGCAGTTCAGTCAATATCCTGCATGTGTGTTTTTTTTAATAAATCAGTTCTGTAGTAAGAAAAAATACTTTTAGTATTTTCTGTTTTAAAAAAAACAACGTTGAAAGACCTATTTTCTTGTAATCTATTTTAACAACCATTTGCTAAGGCACTGCCCCTTTATGTCCTGTCACAAGCTCTGGCACACCCCTTTGTCAGCCCTGCCCTCCCTCTAGCACATGTCAGTGCAGGAGTGCTCATGAATATTCATGAGCTTCCACTGAGTGACAGAAGCAGAAGAAAAACATATGTCAGCTCTAATGATGTCACCAAATTTCGCCGATCAATACATGGAGAACGAATTGACCTGCAGCTATGCAGTTCTTTAGGTAATTTGAGGTTGCACACATGAAACTATTGAAGTAAAAAAATAAATAAAAAAATAAAAAAGACTGAACTGCAGCTTTAATGAGTGTGCGGCCCTTGAATAGACGGAACCCCTCTCTTCCTTGTGACCATTTCCTTCAACTCCAGGACTGATCATGGCCAGTAATAGACTCTCACATTGTCACTATCTCTGGTAAAGAACTGCCACTTCCACCATTATACTGGATACCGACTTTCCTTGTCATGGAACTGCCACTTCCTCAGGGATATTGTCTACTGACCTATGTGGATCTGACTGCCAGACAGATCCCCTGACATCCTGGGGCCTTTGCTGCATTGCCCTCTATGGTATGCTTGCATTCTCTATCTGGGAGAGTTTGCAAAACCTCGCTCTAAACTCTATAACCGTAAAGGGTTTAGGTCGCGTGCTGCCAGGGATAAACACATGGACAAAAGGGATATGTGTGTAAGAGACACACGAAAAGATCCCCACTAGGGCGCACCGCAGACCTGAGTGGTATTAAATCCTGGTCTATGAATGCGCTAAACATACAACATATAAACTTTATTAGTGATTAAAATAATTCTTAAAAACCTAAAGCTACTGATATTGCGTATGTAGATAGATAGTAATGAATGATAGGAAGTTAGTCCCTAAAGTTAGGTATATAGATGCACCTTGTCTAGGGAGTGGGAGTCTAGGGAATATTCTTGGCATGAGTAATATAAAGTAGCGCTAGTGTTTATACAGCCGTGCCACTTCGACACCCTAGACAAGGTGCATCTATATCCCTAACTTTAGGACTAACTTCCTATCATTCATTACTATCTATCTACATACTCATGTATACCTAGCCAACAACTGATTTCCCTCTCTACACAATATGGTACTATAAAGGTATATTAATACCTCATCCAAAGGGATCTCTCAAGAGGAGGATCAGTGATTAGTGGCATACTAGAAGGTATACTTGTCGGTTTACTGAGGGGCAAGACATCTTAGCAATATCAGTAGCTTTAGGTTTTTAAGAATTATTTTAATCACTAATAAAGTTTATATGTTGTATGTTTAGCGCATTCATAGACCAGGATTTAATACCACTCAGGTATGCGGTGCGCCCTAGTGGGGATATTTTCGTGTGTCTCTTACACACATATCCCTATTCTCTATCTGGGATCTACAAATGCATCCTGACTACATTGGTATGGTCCAAAACTGAAACATAATAAAGCGGGGCCCGATCTGCACTATGCTTGGGAAAGGACATTTCCTACATCTCCTTCCCAAGGTACCACCACTCTTGCCATGCTAACTTCTGGCACTCTTGGAACCTGACTTCCCATAGGTCTCTCTGCCTTATCTACCCCTTGTGAAACAACACCTCGGTGTCACTACTGGACGGGGCTAGCATCTCTTCTCTTATTAACCCCTTCCATTACTTCTAGTAAACTCAACAGCTGCATGGGTTGGGGGGGGTTACATTTATATTGTAATTTTGTAAAGTTCTGTGTACATTGTTGGTGCTATATAGATAAAATGATACTTTCATACACAGAGGGTTGTGTACAGCAAACACTAAAATAAAAAAAACATCTCCCTTTGAATCCAATGAAACACAAAAGCGTTCCATGTGCTGTGTAGTACTATGTAAACATAGGAGGTGAAACTAAAATGGAAAGAATGGCCGAAGCAGTAATGCCAGTTATGGTCCTTATGATGATGACGGTTCACCCTCCACACCCCAAACAGCACATGACCTCTGGAAGGTAGCTGTCCTTTGCAAGTTTCTTTTTCAGTGCCATGACCCATGCAGTAATTGCACTTGTGTGCGCATCTCAGATTGAAGTTTTAGATTTAAAAGAATGTTTATTTGTTGTTTAGGGTGAGACAGACATTGGGCACTGCACTTTTATGAAGGTTTCATGGGACAGGCGCCTATGCCTCGCTCGCCTCACAACCCCTGAGCTGAATGGAGTCTGGCTGGGCACCTTTTTTGGTGCACGGGAACTGATATCACTCTAGCCACAGCATGCGGGTGATAGAGGCTTGTGTTACTTTTAATAAGAGGGATTTTTTTTGTCTTTAATGTTGCTGTTGAACGGTTTCTCTCTGTATTACAGAGGAAGAAATAGTATTTTGCTAGATCAGGCAGCTGTAAAAAAATATTTACATAAAGTCAGGTAGTATACACTTTAAAGTATAATAAACCAATATACAGTATAAAAATGCATTCAGCACATTTATATTTTCCATGCTAATTCTACTGTACTGTAAGTCACACAGCGACTTACTAATTTACCCTACACGTTAACTGTAAATGAAGAAGGGCAGACTGGGCCAGGAAACAGGCTTCCAGGGCCAGACAGTCTTCCTATTTTTGTTGTTAGGTCGGTGTGGAGGCAGGGAGCCGGGGGGGGGGGGGGGGGGGGGATGAAGATGTTGGTGAGAGTATTGGCTGGTTGGTAGCAGAGTAGAGGGGCTGGTGAGAGTTTTGAGGGGTAGTGGAGGGGGAGGGGCGAAGGGGTTGTATATTTTTTTAATATAAAACTTTTTTTACACACAGTTGTTTGATGTGTTTATTATCATGTACAGTCTATGAGTATTCATAGGGTGTGGGGTGTTGTTGTATAGGTATGGATTAAAAGGCATATATGATGTGACTCAGTGGAATTCGCGTGCATCCACAGATTACATTCCTAGTAGATTCCATAACAACTCTACTATATAGCTCTTGGAATCACCTAGTGTTCATTCGCGCTATTACAGTATAATTGTGATTGGGATAACGCACATAGCTACACTGCACCGGCAGACATGAGAAATACAGCTACTCTGCGCATAGTATGCCAGCGGGTGCAATAAAAACTGCTACATATGTATGTACTCTTTTCTCCAATCATCAACATTTATTCTTCATTCTCAACTCCCTTCTCTGTCCACCTCCTCCACCTTTCCATCTGACTTCACAGCCAAAGAACTTGCCACACATGTCAAATAAAAAATTGACATTATAAAGAATGACATACTGTATCACACTACCAACACACAACCATGCTAGAATGTCCCCTCTCTGCCACTAATGCTACATTACTCCTTATTTGTGGTTACTGAAGAGGAAGTCTCCCACCTGCATTCATCCTGCCCCCTTCAACATGTATTCTTGACCCTATTTATTCACATCTTCTTATTCCCCAACCAACACAATAATTCCTACATGGACCCACCTCTTCAACCTCTCACTCAGCACTTGCTCATGCAAACAGAAACCAGAAATAACAGCACAGTAACACACTAGCAGCGGTTATAGCACAGTAACACACTAGCAGCGGTTATAGCACAGTAACACACTAGCAGCGGTTATAGCACAGTAACACACTAGCAGCAGTAACCGCACAGTAACACACAAGCAGCAGTAACAGTGCAGTAACAAACAAGCAGTAACAGCCATGCACGATCATTCCAGATGGGCAAAACTATCAGCAGATTTAGAAATAAAAATCCAAATAAAGTGAAATCATGGGTACCTTTGATGAATCAGTGTTTATTTACCATAGCTGTTGTACACTAAACTAATCTAAGGAGGACCTGGTGGACAGTAGAGATGGGCTATTTGGGGGCAAAAATTTAATTTGCAACAAATTTTCCTGAATTCATTGAAGTTCGATAAAAGTAGCCACTAGTTTTTAAAAAAAATCTAAATAGTTGAAAATTCTAAATTAGATAATATTTGAAAATTGTTAAACAAAATTAAAACAACATAAAAATGAAGAAAACTAAAACATTTGCTAAAAAAATGTAAAAATTGGAGAATATTTAAAAATTCATCATATGGGAAATAATATTCAAAAAGTAGTGAATTATAGAAAAACCCTGAAACATTCGAGAATGTTATTTAATAAAGGAAGAAAAAAACCCACTGCATAATGAATTGACATGTACATCTATCTCTAGGGGAGAGACTCATGATTATGGCAAGGAAAATTATGATGATTGAACTTGTCTACTTTGTGTGTCATTCTGCAAAATTAGTCTGTGGTTTTCCAGTATTAATTATCTTGCCTTAGCTCTCACCCTCACTAATAGTTTTTCCACAGAATAGGTACTGCATGGTAAATGATGCCCAAAAGGTATGGCTAAATTGGTCTCCTATCTCAGTTCCTGTTTATTCTGCCATTATACTGTACTGTACAGTATGTCTTCTCATTCCCAGTCCCTGCTGTGATGGTGGTACCATAAGAGTTAAGATGGGGAATGTGTAGATATGGACGGCAGCTATGATTGAGGAGGAGGATTGCTTGTCTGAGTGCCGTTAGTGGCACTGGTGGCGGCACCTGCTGCTAGCTCTGGTGGTGTCTTCCTACTACTAGATGGTAGGTGTGGTGGTGGGGTGAGCATCAATGTCACCATGGGTCTCAGACTCATTCCCTGCTAAGGAACGTGCGAAGGGATGGGGGAGCACAGCGTAAGGAATGGTGGAGTGTGGTTGTATTATCTCTCTATGATGTTCAGTGGGGTTCTGACACCCTTAAAGTGTCCTCAAAGGGAGATTGGTACTCCCTAGAGAAGTGTTAAGACTTATGTGGGTGAAATAAGTCTATGGATGTGAAATAAATCAATAAAAGAAAAACTTACACGGCCTTGTGTAAGTTATATCCCATCAAGGTTTCTTTTGCAGTCGTCTCTTTCTTCTAGATGATCCTTCTTCTTTCTTTATGGTCTTCTCTCTCTGTCTTTTCTTCTTACTGTGACCTTGATGTTTGTCGTTGGACGAATTTTGACAATGGTTCGCCTCTCATACGGGTGTAAACATAGATAAGAAGGTAATTAGACACATATGCACACAAAATCAGTTTCAATGTAAAGGCGGGCAATGAGACAGTGTCATCAGGTGGGACAATATAATAATGATAATTATTCACTCACACGGCCTAATGTGAGTGTTAACCTGTAATGGTATCTTGCAAGCACCTGTACAGATCCCAGGTCTTTAGGTCAAAGGTCCCGTATGGGACAATGGTGAAGGGAAAATATGTGGAAGGTATGTCAATAAAACAAAATACTCACACGGGCCAGTGTGAGTACACACTTATAATGGTATCTTGAAAACTCCAAAACGTAGTTGAAGACCTCTAGGGGCTATATCCAGATAGCAAAGGACTATAGGACACTGAACACAGGGGTAGTTTAATTTTATTAGAACAAACTGGCATACACTAATAACAAGTTAATGTGTAAAAACAGATATAAATGAAATTAAAACCAAGGAGCATCTACTGCTTCTAGGGGGGTAGGGAAAAAAAACTAGCAGCTAGGGGAAACAAATGGTGGTTAGTGGATAAAAGTCTCTGTGCTCCGCGTCCGGATCAAGAGACTCCACGACACCTCCGGTTCCTCTCCGATTGCTGCAGGCTGTGGTTTGAAGAAGAGCTACGCGTTTTGCCCTAAACAGGGCTTCCTCAGGCTCGTGCAAAGTAGAGAGGTTGGGTTTTAGTCTCCTTAAATAGACCCTGCCTGTCTAGTGTCATCGTCAATTAAATCTTCCTCCTGCTGCATAGCGCAGTGCCGCCATCTTTAGGGATGCGTGCGCATCCAGCGTGTGGCGCTCGGTATGACGTCTTTCTGTGGCGCCGTCATTGCTGGTTGCGTGAAGTGGAGGCAAAGTCTTGCGCCTGCGCGTTAGTGGTGCACAGACAGTCCTTGATGTTGTACATGCCATAGTCCGTCTGTGATTGCAAAATGATGACGAGTGGTGTACACATCAAATACTGTTCCTACAATATATGGACGGGTGATTGTATACACCCGTCGTGGAAATTAAAAAGAAATTAAAAAAGGTGCAATCTATAGACAACTGACTTTCAATTAACAATACTGCAATCTGATCCTATATGGACTGTTTACAGGGTTTTATTTGTACTTAAAAACTTAATTACCTAGTCGCAATAAAAATGCTTTAAGTAATATAAATGACAATTGATTGTTCTAATTATACTTCATTTTAATTCATTAATAGAAAGAGAGCAAATAAAAAATAAATGAAGGGAAAAACTTCATTAGCATATACATATTGCTATCGTTATTATCAAAGTTCATTTTAATGGTATCAATTCCCAATCATTTTAATATTAAAAGATATATATATAGAATATATGACATAAATTTCAAATGCAGTGTATTAGCCTTAAGAACATATAAAGACACTTCATTTAAGAATAGTACTGTGGTGTCACCCCACCCAATATACATTCTTAAATCAGATAATTCCATGTTACGGGTAAGTCAAACTAGACATTATTCGTATAACGAGTTTACATAAAAAACTTAAAATGTCCAATGGGATGTGGGCTGGACATGCGGAGGTGAACAGACTGTGTGTTACGGTTACATAAAGGCCCCCAGGTCTATGTCAATATTCAGGCCTCTGGGAGTTAGCGTCTTCAATTTGTAAATCCAAAATGTCTCCCGTTGGCACAATTTACGCAGCCTGTCACCCCCTCTCCAATGCGCGTCCACTCTCTCAATCCCTTTATAGGTTAGGACCCCTGGGTTGCCTCCATGCGCTAAACTGAAATGTTTAGCGCCACTGTGTGTCATAAGCTGTTTACGAATATTGCCCATGTGCTCCAGTACGCTGACCCTCAGAGGTCTTGTAGTGCGGCCCACGTACTGTAAACCACATGGGCATGACAACAGGTACACAATGTACTCTGTGCGGCATGTCAAATTTTGTTTAATTTTAAAAACCTCTTTTGTGTTGTTAGATGTCAATTCTGTTTTCTCCCCTTTAGTGACCTGTCTGCATGCCTTGCAGCCAAAAAAATTAGAAAGGGGATACCAACCACACCTCATACAATCAGCAGTAGAAAAAACAAACACATTGTCATGCAGTGATTTATTGAAGACCAAGGCAAAAGCTGAAAACTTTGATTTTAACACTCCATTCATTACAACTTATAACTCAGACGCAACTAGAATCCAACATATTATCAAAAAACATTGGCATGTGGTACAAACAGACCCGGTTCTGAGAGACCATATCCCAGACGTCCCAAGAGTAATTTTTAGAAAAGCACCATGCATTAAATCAAAATTAGCCCGAAGTGTTTTTAAAAAACAGATATAACAAAGACCCCGAGTTGGCTGCCTTCGCCGAATGGCTTTTTTGGGTGTTTTGGCTGCAAGGCATGCAGACAGGTCACTAAAGGGGAGAAAACAGAATTTACATCTAACAACACAAAAGAGGTTTTTAAAATTAAACAAAATAGCAGTAGCGCCTTCTTCACACATCCACCATTCGCATCCATTGAGGGCAGCACGCAGACACTGGAAGAGAGGCGCGAGCAGGACCCAGACCGGAGTGGAGAACTAAGGTAAGAGATTTATTTCTTTTTTACCTCTCCACACACTCCGGTCACCCTAGGGTCTTTTATATGCTCCCTCACACCCAGAGACATGCCGGATTGACACCTTCGGTGCCTACTGTTAGGCTGAAGCGCAGGACAGCATTTTTTCTATTTGTAACTCATAAATGCCCATAAGCAATCACATAAATTAGGGAAAAGTTGACCACGGCGATCATGAGGTCCCACGACGGGAACCAGCAGACCCCCGCAATGCCAGACCAAATCCCCTAGTGACGAACAATAAAGCAGCATACAGTTCATTGATTGGGATACTCACAGAATCAACCGCTGGTGAGTCAAAGACATCTGGTAGCAGCAGCGTGCATCCACAGGTAAGTAAGCAGGATAAAGAAAAATAGGAAATGAGAGCACAGCAAAAAGTGTGGAACTGGAGGTCAAAGGAAAAAATAACAAAAACTTTATTGAAACATGCCTATTTAAAAAGAGAAACCTCTAACGCGTTTCTTTATTTACACAAGAAACACACACAACTTGATATACAAAATAACACGAATAAACACTTACTGGGATCGGGCAAAACAAAAAAAATGTCCACGGAACGAATTTCACAAAAATAAAGTCTCTAGGCACCAATTCCCAGAAGCTGGGTTGGTGCGCAAATAGAGCCATGCGACAGTCCTTGGCTAGGGGCGCTGCATGCGACCCCTGTTTCTCCGCCGAAAGGAAACTTTTCGTTTTGTCCTTGCAGGATTCGTTTGGGAATCCTTAGTTCTAAGGAACTCTTGAAGCGGGGTACAATCCTTAGTTATGATGGAATATGTTGTACCGCACGATGAATCCCTTAGGTGGATCTTTTAGGAATCTTCGGTGAATCCCTCCCTCCCGATCGGCTGCACAAAACTTTAAAGACACACAAAGCCTATTCTTACACTGTGCAGACGATCACTGCGTGGAAACCAAATCTCTACCCTATGGCAGAGTTGTCCACAGTGCCTGCAGCCGGGCAAGGGGCTTTACGGTATGCCAAGGGTCATGCGCTAACATCACACCTGGGCCGATTAGCATACCTGACCAAGCCCCCTTTCCGGTGGCAGAATGTCTACCTCTGTCCCGGACATCTGGCAGGAAAACCTGATTATATTTACTTCCCTCTACTTCACACTTTCAAATGTCGGTACCTTTTTAAGACCGGACTTTCCTAGACACTCTGGAGTCGTCTTAGCGTGGTGTCTTAGAAGTCCGCACTTAAGATATGCATGAGTTGCTCTCCGGAATGGCCGGTCATATACTTAACTTGGGAATTCCCAATGTATCCGCTGCCCCGCCTGTCTGAATGTAAATGCCCTTGCTATTTATAATTTTAATACACAAAAGAGGGGGACTTTCATTTACTACTTTTCACAAACGTTAATAACACATAAAACATAATTGCTTTACTGTTGGGACCCCAGCAGCATTTCCACCAAATTTCATAGCGCTGGCATTTTCCTAGCCTGAGTTAGAGCTTTGGGTTTGCGCTGTGTGGAAAAGCGGCTGGCGTTTTTAAAGGAACCTTTTTTCCACTTTGCGGTTTGGCAGTGAAACATTGTTGCAATACTCGGGGTTAACACATAACCGCGACCGCACTCATCCAATGTAGCTTAATTTAATGATGTGGTACTTGTGGTTACAAAACTCGGAACTATTGTATAACCGCGACCGCACTCATACAATGTAATTCAGTATAACGACGTGGTTGCAACACTCGGAACCAATTCATACTGTGACCGCAATTATACAATGTAACTCAGCATAACGATGTGGTAATTGTGGTTGCAACACTCAGAACGCATCCATTAATCGTGACCACACTCATTCCATGTAGCTTATTTTAATGCGTGTGGTCCTCTTATTCCAGGCAGGACACACACAGACAATTCTAATGCATTTACAGGCTCGCAACCAGCAGTGGGCTGCAGAGCTGACACTTCTCAGTTACAATATGACTCAGGGGCATCCAGCTGGGCTTAATACCTTTATTTACTGGCCTTGGTACCCCCTCACCATCACATATATACTGATGCAGCTACCAGTATTAGAACACTTACCTGAGAAATTCCTGGGAGATTCTGGGGTAGTCTCACAGTAAATGCCTCAACATTTCTGTGAGATTCTTAATGGCCCATCAGATTAATACAGCAGGGGGTCCCTGCAGTCACATTCAGTTTGCAGGGACCCCCTGCTGTGTTAATCCTATGGGCCATTAAGAATCTCACAGAAATGTTGAGGCAATGTTGCAACAATGTTGAGGCATTTACTGTGAGACTGCCCCAGAATCTACCCAGGCAGAGTTCTAATACTAGTTGCTGCATCTGTACAAGTATATTCGGGGACAGTACAAGAAGTTTTCAAAAGAACTATTCATCCCAAGGGCAGTACAAAGGACTTGGGTCAGCCCTTAAGGTTGGAAGAAGGAGATTTCACCAGCAACAAAGGAAAGGGTTCTTTACAGTAAGGGCAGTTCAAATGTGGAATTCATTACCCATGGAGACTGTGATGGCAGATACAATAGATTTGTTCAAAAAAATGTTGGACATCTTTATAGAAAGGAAAGGTAAACAGGGATATACCAAATTAGTAAACATGGGAAGGATGTTGATCCAGGGAGTCATCTGATTGACAATTCTTGGAGTAAGGAAGGAATTGATTTCCCCCCTTATGAGATATCATTGAATGATATGTGACTGGGATTTTTTTTGTTTTCCTTCCTCTGGATCAATAAATAAGTATAGATATAAGATAAAGTATCTGTTGTCTATATTGAGCATAGGTTGAACTTGATGGACACGTCTTTTTTCAACCTCATCTACTATGTAACTATGTAACTTCAGCAATTAAGAATGTTCCCTTGCTTGATATATGGGATTGAGTTAAGCTGTCTGTCGCTACCCACTTGCCACAGTGTGTGCTTGAGCCAGAACAGTAAAATTCAACTCTACAGGAGACAGGCTAAGACAGCTTCACAGAGCCTGCAGCTTTACACAGCTTCACAGACACAGCAGCTTCAGCACTGCTTCACAGATCCCTGCATTATAAACAGCAACTGTCACAGCTCCTCAGAGTTTGCAAGCCCTGCAGCTCTGCAGAGCCCACAGTGGGGTACAGCATCAGACCTACCCTTGCACTACGTCCCCACAGCTAGAGCTACCAAGGAACACTCTAACGGACATCCACCAGGACACGCGTCAGAGCCATGGATACCTGTAAGTACAGCTATTGCTATGCTGACCGCTGCAGGACACCGACCAGCACCACCTGAGACAGTCATCCATCGCTGAAGCAGGTAACATACTGCACTCACTGGCTAAGGCCTACATACACCTACAGCATGGCAGAACACAGACCCTCACCATACACCACGCATGAAAGTGACAACTCAGACACTGAGACCGCTACACAACCGCAACCGTCGCAAGAAGGTGCAATGCCTAAGGGGACAGTCACACTTACACAGAAGGCCCGCGAAAAGTATGAGGCTGACATTGACGCTTACCATAACAAGTTAGAGAAGGCCTGGGAACAAAATGGATGAAATGATTAACGTTGCAAATGCTGGCAATTATGAAAAGCAGCGAGACCAGACTAGAACTCAATTAAGCTCTGACCACACATGCTACCGTGTGCTGTCAGAGACATACATCACCATTTGACAAGGGCCAATACCAGTGAAAGCATGCAATAATGAGATTTTCAGAATAATATTGATCTGGCACGTGACCGACACGTGCAGAACATTATTACAAAAGCAAGAGAAAGGACATCGTGCTGGAAACCGCATCACAGTGCTCCAGCACATCCAGGCATTCATCAAGGTCAGCAAACTCAGTGAGATCTACTATGGTATCTAGTGCAAGTGCTACAAAGGCATGAGCTATCGCAGAGGCTGCTCACGCAAGGACTGCATACACTCAGAAAGAGGCAGCCATGAAAATAGAGAGAGCGCGCCTAGAAGAGGAGGAGCAGAGGATTGCTGCTGCCACCGTGCGTAAGAAGGCCGAGTTTGATACGAACTTGGAGACCTTACATGAGGAAAAGGACGCTGCCGCCACAGACCAGGCCGAGGTCTTAGAGGCAGCAGTGAGACAGGACAGTAGAGAGCATTCGTACAGTCAAATAGCTTCAGAGGATCCAGCCCAGCGCACCAAAGATTATGTGAATGACCTCCCCAGCGTGAGCGCCAGCGCACCATCTCTACCTGGTGAGGAGGATATCACATACAGTATTCCAAAGCTTTGGAGAATCCATGTGGAGATGCCGTTTCTTCAAAGGTATACACTACCTGGGATAGCTACAGCTACAACAGTGTCCACACGCTCGCATGCATACATATACATATATATGCAATACAACAGGCTCGCAATCCAGGTACGCCCTCCCAGAGAAACACAGCTCCCCACACTGACCAGCAGTCATTACACATTCAGACCAAGGAAGAAGCGACTGCAAAGTCCCTCCCAGCAACCACCATTGCACCAAGCGCACACTCTGTACACACGCCAAAGATGCGTGATCAACCCCATTCAACCTTACAGGCCAACGCAGCAAATGTAGATGACGGACAGAGCAATATAGCAGAACGCGACTGCCCACATCCTCCGCAAAACCAACATACTGTACTGATGCATCAGGCCTAACAGACATGGGCAAGTACATGATATGGCGTGATATGGTGCAAACAGGATTTACCAACTTTGACAACTGTCCTGAGAACTATAGAGTATGGAAGTCTACATTCAAGAATGTAATAAAGAGTCTGGACTTCACTGCGAGGGAAGAAATCAGCCTGCTAACCAAATGGTTGGGGAAAGAATCTACAGAGCATGTGAAGAGACTCAGGGCAGCAAACATAAAGCGCCCCCAAGTAGGTCTTGACTTAGTATGGAAAAGACTAGACGAGTGCTATGGTAGCCCAGAGGTAATCGGAGATGCACTTATCAAGAGAGTTGACAACTTCGCGGTCAAAGACTATACGAAGTTACGAGAAAACGGAGATCTGTTGCAGGAATTGGAGTCTTAAAGAGCAGATCAATCTCTATCAGACTCAAAGTCTTAGACACCGCTCGTGGAGTGAAACCCATCTTGGAGAAACTACCTCACATCCTTCAAGAAAGATGGTCTTTGCAAGGTTCAAAATACATAAGGGAGAAGCAAGTCGCCTTCCCTCCCTTTTAATTCTTCTTGACCTTTATTCGTGAAGCAGCTGAAAAAAAAAATCCCAGATTCATTATTGGTATAGCAACTGCACCTAGTGCAAGCAACTTCAAGAATGAAGGACCGGTAACAAGATACGGTAACACCAGAACGTCTATCTTGGTCCATAGGACAGACGTGTCTTCTACAACATCTACACATCCCAATCATTCTATCACCACAAGTGGGAAGACAGGGGACCAAATAGGTGTTTTGGGTTTAGGATGAAGCCCATAGAACCGCAAGAACTGACTCAGAGAATTCGAAGTTTGCTTCAGACGCTGCACTTCCATGAGTCAACTATTCAAAGACTGTAAAGAAGCCATCAAATGTACAGTGTGCAACAGTGACAAGCACGTAACATCTCTACATCCAGAGACACTGACACTTAACCAACTCAAAAACCCTACCTCCATGGCAAAGCATGGTGAGGAGGAAGGAGAAGAGAAATCACCATCTGTCACATCCCAGTGCACCGAGGTTTGCCGAGAAGGATGTGACAAGAGGTCCTGCTCCAAAATATGCCTTGTTGCAGTCTACCCCAAGGGACAACCTGAGAGGGCCACTAGGATGTACGCAATCATCGAAGAGCAAAGCAACAGATCATTATTCAAGTCAGAATTCTTCAACTTATTCAACACACAAGACAATGCCTCCCCCTACACACTCAGAACATGCACAGGCCTGATGGAGACAACAGGGATGAGAACAAATGGCTACACCATACGTTCCATAGATGGTAGAATAAAAATACCACTCCCTACGCTTATAGAGTGCAATCAATTGGCAGCGAATAGAAGTGAGATTTCCACACCAGACTTGCGCATCATAACCTACACCTTAGGGGAATAGATGACCGCATCCCGCCGGTAGAACAAGATGCCAAGATTTTGCTACTGCTCCGCAGGGACATCCTGAGAGAGCACACAATCCGCGAATAGTGCAACAGATCCACAATGCCCCATTCGACTAAAGACTTGAGCTAGGGTGGGTGATAGTGAGCAACGTATGCTTAGACAAAGGGCACAAATCAGACTATGTGGACGCCCAAAGAACAAACATAATTGAATGTGGACACACATCCCTCTTTGAACCATGCCTTAGCCATGAAATTCGTGGGTGTTCCCAGCAGACAAAGAGCAAATAAACTTAGGAAATAATAGTTCAACACCGTATTATATTAAAAATTAAAATTGTATTGAAAATGAAACATTTGAAGGATATATATACAGTGACAGAAACTGCATGAACACAAACATCTAGGGATCAAAGTGTACAAAAATAAAGTAAGCCTAACCGACATAGGGCCTCATGCAGAGAGCAGCGCTAATAGGGAAAGCGGCATGTATTGGCGAAATCTGCCTTTAGAAAGGCAGAAAATGGGGAGTTTTAAAAAAAGCTCCATTTTTTTTTCTCAGAATCTCGCCGCGCGGCTGGAGAGAACAGAAATCTCTCCAGTCTTGAAAACGGCCGTATGCAGAGAGCAGCGAACGCCATTTAGTGGCTGTTCGTGGCAAAAAAATGGCGCGATTTTCAACATTTTTCCTCTCCACCAAGCAAGAGAATTTGGAATTACCCAGTATACCGAGGCTGCTAACAGGTAGTGCACACACTTTATGGCAACTTGATTGAAGAGAGACCCAGCAATGATTAATGAAACAATAAGCCTCCGGTATTGAAAACAGGGAGTTGGGTAATAGTAAGCCGGATAGAGGTACAGGGGGACACCTCCCTAAGGGGCGCCACCAAGTAAATCACAGCCCGGCACTAACCGCCTCAATAATCTCCCTGAAATACCGCGTGGAGGTTAGGAGTACTCACGAAAAAGCCGTCCCTGTTGGTGCAGGGAATTCTGCAGCGGCTTCCTCCTCTGGTGTAACTGGCGTCAGCGTGCTCCTCCGGAAATGATGACACAGGAAGAAGGGGGTAGGATGGTCCGTGGTTCACAGCAACTTCAGCAGCCAACGCATGGATGTCTAAAAAAACTTTATTGATCGCTAGAAGCAAACATCAGGCAACCACTCTAACATGTTTCGTCCAGGCTATGGACTTTTTCAAAGAGTGCTAATAGTGTATTGCAGCCAAATAGATATAGGGAGTGGTGATGTATGCCACCAATAGTAACAGGGAACGTATTTAAACCTCACCTGTGGTAGATTAATCATTAAAGTGGATAACTATCTCCACAACAATCCCCATAGCAATGGCTGCACAACAAGGTATTTACAACATACACATGAAAAATCTTAAAAACAAAACAGAACATATAATGGATAAATTTAAAAACACAACTACTGATGTTTTAAGTTACCAGCATCATTATTATTATATAAAGCTGTATCAATTAATGGAAGTATACAGATGTATAACAAAGGATTTCATATATCTAGTACTTATAAAATCTTTTCAGTACTTATAAAGCATTTTCAGTATCAAGATTCACCTTAAAGGGATATAAACATTTTATCAATTTATTCACATAATTCATATCCATGAATACAGTGGCAACCGCATGACAGACAGTAACTTAATATGTCACCTCCCAGATCACAATGTAATTGGGTGAACACTGTGAACTCACCCCAAAACTTAGCCATTACCCCATCAGGAAGTGTTTCAGTTCCCACTCCTGATTGATGCCGGCCGGATGGAGTGTGTTCAGAGTGTACACCCAATACATTTCCTGTTTATTTAATACCCCCTCTCTATGGCCTCCTCTAGCGTTACAAGGGATATGTTCAATTGCCATATAGGAAAAGTTGGCTATTCCCCCTTTAGGGCATCTGGAGAAGTGTCTGGGAACTGGATGAGATACATCATTCTTTTTAATAAGCCTGACATGCTCGGCAATGCGGGTCTTGACTGGCCGAATGGTTCGTCCCACATACAATTTTTTGCAACCACATCTCAAAAGATAAATGGTGTAGGATGTATTACAATTCAAAAATTCTTTAATAAAATATATTTTTCCATTGATGTCAGTTTGGACAAATTTTGTACTATGAACATATTTACACATGGAACAATTTCCACATGCATAAAAACCTTTAGGAATACTACCAATTCTTTTAAGATCAGTTTTAGTTTGAAAGTGACTTGGCGAGAGGTGTGATGCTAGTGGCGACTATAAGTCGTGATGAATAATAATCTAAGAGCAAGTATAGTGATATGAGTCCATTATTCATCACGACTTATAGTCGCCAATCCAAGCTTATATGCGACATTGTGCATAAACATTGGCACACCCTGTGCCTTGATAAGGATATTGCTGAGTTTACCTTGAAGGGACCAAAATTTTCATTCCGTAGGGCTAAGACACTAGCATCACACCTCTCGCCAAGTCACTTTCAAACTAAAACTGATCTTAAAAGAATTGGTAGTATTCCTAAAGGTTTTTATGCATGTGGAAATTGTTCCATGTGTAAATATGTTCATAGTACAAAATTTGTCCAAACTGACATCAATGGAAAAAAATATTTTATTAAAGAATTTTTGAATTGTAATACATCCTACACCATTTATCTTTTGAGATGTGGTTGCAAAAAATTGTATGTGGGACGAACAATTCGGCCAGTCAAGACCCGCATTGCCGAGCATGTCAGGCTTATTAAAAAGAATGATGTATCTCATCCAGTTCCCAGACACTTCTCCAGATGCCCTAAAGGGGGAATAGCCAACTTTTCCTATATGGCAATTGAACATATCCCTTGTAACGCTAGAGGAGGCCATAGAGAGGGGGTATTAAATAAACAGGAAATGTATTGGGTGTACACTCTGAACACACTCCATCCGGCCGGCATCAATCAGGAGTGGGAACTGAAACACTTCCTGATGGGGTAATTGCTAAGTTTTGGGGTGAGTTCACAGTGTTCACCCAATTACATTGTGATCTGGGAGGTGACATATTAAGTTACTGTCTGTCATGCGGTTGCCACTGTATTCATGGATATGAATTATGTGAATAAATTGATAAAATGTTTATATCCCTTTAAGGTGAATCTTGATACTGAAAATGCTTTATAAGTACTGAAAAGATTTTATAAGTACTAGATATATGAAATCCTTTGTTATACATCTGTATACTTCCATTAATTGATACAGCTTTATATAATAATAATGATGCTGGTAACTTAAAACATCAGTAGTTGTGTTTTTAAATTTATCCATTATATGTTCTGTTTTGTTTTTAAGATTTTTCATGTGTATGTTGTAAATACCTTGTTGTGCAGCCATTGCTATGGGGATTGTTGTGGAGATAGTTATCCACTTTAATGATTAATCTACCACAGGTGAGGTTTAAATACGTTCCCTGTTTCTATTGGTGGCATACACTCACCACTCCCTATATCTATTTGGCTGCCATACACTATCAGCACTCTTTGAAAAAGTCCATAGCCTGGACGAAACATGTTAGAGTGGTTGCCTGATGTTTGCTGCTAGCGATCCATAAAGTTTTTTTAGACATCCATGCGTTGGCTGCTGAAGTTGCTGTGAACCACGGACCATCCTACCCCCTTCTTCCTCTCCACCAAGCAGCTGGCGCTCGGCGGCCGGTGGAGGAGAAAAAAAAAAAACGATTTCTTTCCCACTAGTTTCAACAGCGCTCATAGCGCTGTTTGAAACTCTCCATATGCAGAAAGGATTGTAAATGCAGTTTTATGCCCTTTCTGCAAATGGAGAAAAAAACTCTCCAATAAAGCTAAAAAAAAATCCCCTCTCCAATTCTAAATAGCGCTGCTCTCTGCATGAGGCCCATAGGAGGGAGGGGAGTTGGAAAAAGGAGAAACAAAAAAAAGGGGGGGGGGTAAAAATTTGTGGGAACAGATACTAAAAAGGACAAAACAAGGAGCTGATGTGATGGGAAAAGGGCGGCAATGTTTTGAGGCTGAATGCCCCTTCCTCAAGCTCTTTCCCACAGCACCTCTCAAGAGGAACATGTGCTACTTCCCTTTGGCCCAAACCACAAGGGTCTCCTTCCGTAAAAATAGGATAACTACACCAGATGGATCTACCAAAATCTAACAAACATGAAGATCACTGTTTAAGGGAACACCCTCTAGAGATCAAAAACATGGATAAGCTCGAAGACATTCCAAAATATGGCCTCTAAGGTAACACTAACCCTCTATGCAGATAGCCCAGTAGTAGGCAAAAAGTAGTAGAGGGATCCCTTTTTGTCTATATCCCGGTTGTCCTTTCCTCAGACCATACACCTTGATGGTAATCCTAATCACATTATTCCCTCAAAGGATGCAGCCGTGCAGGGAGAGACTGATCCCCAGGTGTGCAGCCATCGAGCGGAGACGTGAGGAGGAGGCCGCTTCGGAAGAAAGATACAGCCGGGAGATTCCAGTTTTAAAGAAACCTACTTAAAAGGCACAAGTTCGAGGGGCTAATTGTAAATAGGATTTCAATTTTACATTGCCGGAGAGTTGGTCCTATCAGGATTCATTGGAGCTCCATACATATCAAAGTTCACTTTGCAGCATTTTATTGCAGTATGTTAGTGTTTTATCTACCCAATAAATGATATTCATTAAGAAAATATAATCTAAGTACTGAAGTGTTCAGTTTATCACCATCACAAAACTGCTTTGTTGCCATGGAATTAATAGTCAGAGACAATGCACTATTAGTGTCCTGTTTGTCTTTATTTTTTACATGTATGCTGGATCTTGTAAAAGAACATTCTTGAGCCACCTATCAGCATAACAGACGGAGAAGAATTAACAGAAGAATTATCTGTGTGCGGTATATCTTGGGTTGTCATCCTTGGTGCCATACAGGTCTTGTATTGATACCAGGTACATCATGCTATTAGAACTATTTCTCCAGTGGTTGACTAAGTTCACAGAGTACCATAAGAGTGGTGAATGTGATTTCAATGAAAGTGGAGCCCCCCAATTCTGTTCATGTCAATAGGGGTAGGAGGGTGTGGGCACAACATAGTGATCACTACTGAAGGGATCCCAGAAGGCCAGTGGAAATCAAACGTATTTTCTATTAGTTGACCATTTCACAATTTTTGGCCCAGATGTACAAACCTAACTTAACATCACGTTAACATGAATGGTGTATGTTAAAAGGACCATTAACATAACATCGAGTCATGTTTTTTCTTGTAAAGAGCATTGTGTATAGTGGTGGTTAATTATAAATTATATGCAAATGACACATTTATAACGTCAGATACCCATTAAGGTTAACCCCGGCACTTAACGTAATGTTAGTTATGTCATATCTAATCTTGGTGTTACACATATCCAGATCAGTCACTGAGCTGGAGTTGGTGGGGAACCGAATGCTCAACTTCACCTCAAGCCTTCAACTCCTCCAGCCAGAGCATCATTTGGGGATTATTACTTATTATACCTAGTATACATATTATATGATATTTTTAAATTTTCATAACTCTGACCCAAAATGCTTATACTACATGGGTATAGAACAAGTCACTAAGCATTGGCGGGGAGGGGGGGCAATAGGTTAAACAGTCTGGCCAGAAGAGAAACTTACTGGATTCACAAAATGCAGACTCTGTCCCCCCTTGGTCTAAATGTAGATATAGATATTGGTGCCTTTTTAACTTAATTATTAATTATTATATAAATAGTTTTTTAACTTAGAGTCCTTTTAACTGTCCTCAGTAACAATGTTTACCACAGTGGTCTATTCTATATTCAAAGTGTGTTTATTCTATTTTATTTATATTAAATCTATTTTAATCTATATCAGGTTTTTAAAAATATGATAGAAATTATGATACATATTTTATTATCTAATATTGATTATTAATTATGTCTTATCTCTCTCCTCTTCCTCTAATCATCTCTCCACTTTTTTATACACAACGTGTAATTTTAGTATCAATCACCATGCACATATAGTGGGTATATAGCATTTTAGAACATATGCACTACAAATACCCATATATTATGTTTTTTTAATAATTTAATACTTATTTTTTTAATAATTTAAAACTTGTTTAATGTTTAATAAAGATTACCTTGTTTTATGCAATATTCAATTCACTAATGGGCTTTGGACCTCGCGCTATGTGTGAGCGCTGAGGGGGTTAAAGTAAAATACACATTTTTTTCTCACTGATTGATGGGCTTATATATAACACAAGGGTACACCCATGCAATCATACTCCTGACGAAGCAGTGTGCGAAACGCTTAGAGTTTACTGAGGGAACCTGCACACTGAAGGACTGGCAAATCCATTGCTGACATCAGACCCATTTTGGCTTCCCGCCCTTACCTGTGACGCGAAAGCGGAAGTGACGCGACGGCAGTGACTGATGCGGAAGTACACGGCGGGGCGCACGTGAAGCACTGGGAAGCAGCTCCACACTATACCATCCTTCTATCGGCGGTTCTCTCCACCATCTGTTTAATATATGGAAAATGTGAGTTTCCTTAAACATTTGTGATGAATACACTATCTATAGTTCAAACAGTATGCACTATTGTGGTTTTCTTTTATTTACATACCTTATCCATCGGAGGGATATCCTGGTTTCTGAGTTCTAAAGGGCTCCAGTCAGAGAGAGAAGGATCTCTGACATGCAGTAATTAACAGCGATTTTTGTGAGTTCGATTCCTATTGTTGTATACATAACATTAGCAATGATTTGCCATCTGCACTATATATATATTTTCTTCTTTTTTATATACCATGTTTTTCTCTGCGCTCCTCCTCAACTCCAAGCAAAGAAAATATTATATGATATGCATTATAATCTATTGCCCATTGACTATTGTTTAGAAATCATATAATACTCCTGGAGTCAATAGGTAACGTAGCCATTACTCTTTTGAGAGAATGTCATTTATTTAGTCTACACTACTACAGAAAATTATATATTTGTATTTTATTTTTCCAAAGTATGTATAAAAAGGATATCAACCATCACGACATACAAATGTATTTGGATAAAGGCACTATTTCCACTATATACTGTAACAGAAACCTTAGTAGCAAAAACTCATAAATGCGGGAGGAAATCTGCCTGGCAGCAGCAGGGAGCTCCATATGCACAACCACGAAAGAGAATGCGTATAAAATTGTAGTTAGTTGGTACATGACACCGGTTAGAATGCATGCTATCAGTAATTTTGATTTTTTCAAGATGCTTTCAGGGTTGCGGTCTTGTCCCTGGATAGTCCACTTTTGGAAACAGATCTACACACTCATCATATTCACCCTGGGCCTATCACCTAGACCCAAGCTGTGGGTAACTCTGCTGGGTAGACCTATAGATGACCTACCCAGACATGAAAATCAGCTCATGGGCCACATACTCACTACAGGTAAATGCTATGTGGCGAGTCTATGGAGACAACTGAGGGTGCCGATATGAATATGATCAGGGTCAGGCAATGGCATATCTTTACTATGGAGAGGCTCACTGCCTTTCTGAGAGAGAAAAGCACTACATTTATGCAGGTATGGGCCCCATGGACAGCGACCCAGGGTAAGGGCGGGTTATCATGGATTCAGCCTTTATATACATTCCCCCTACCTGGAACCAGGTTGACCAAAGGGGGTGTCTCTTTTAGAACCCTTTGGCTTGTTGAGACAGTCTATAGCACAGTATCATATCAATTACTGGCTTATGGATAGGTGAAGTCAGGTTATAGCCAACACAGATCCGCCCCACCCCCGATTCCGTTTGTCTTCACCGTTTTCTGTATATATTTTCTTCATATGTTGGGTGTGTACCAGGTATAGTCTCACGTTTAGTGGGTAAGCATATTGATATCTGTATATGTGTTTGTATAATCCCCCCTTGTGATGTTCCCCCACCATTCCCCTTTTCCTACTGTATATCCCTGAAAACCATATAAATAAACAGATTAAAAAATAAATTAAAAAGGATATCCAAAAGATGCATAATATTTAGTAAAGCAACAAGATTTTCTTTTTTACTAGAATTTTATGGAATGTTGTAAAAAAATAACCACGCCTTATTTTTCAATGGTGATATGTTAGTTAGAGGGTAAAAATATCTCATGAGCCTGCTATGTCAGTTTCCAGAAAGTAGCTTTGACAAGCATGAGTGCTACACATTTTAATGATGCATACATTATTTAATCACGATCTGTTGTCTTTGGCAATATAAAATCAAGATAGATTGGAATAATGAATTGCATTTTCATATTTCGTATGCCTGTGGATCACTGTGGGACTACTAAAAGGGTGGATAAAAATAGTGGAGTGATGATTTAAGTCTCATTTGTACTCCAGTAAGAGCTGTTACATTATTTAGGGATGGTGTGAGCTGAACGGTACATCAATTTAATGGCTTGACAAGATAAATAAAACCCATTAATGAATGCCTTTGAAATGTAATTAATCAATAACTTCAGAAATCAGATATTAAAGCAGCAGTTCAAGCAATATCCTACATGTGTGTTTTTTTTTATATATATAAACCAGTTCTGTACTATGAGAAAATAGATTTAAAATAAAAAAATGTTTTAAAGAAATTTTTAATGTTTCTAATGTAGGAAGCATTTCCAAAGTGTCAGCCCCCTTCCCCTTCTGATAGACTCTGGCTCTTGAGACCCGCCCTCTCTCTTTGAGTGAACCATTTGTATCTAGTTACTGCCTAGTCATACATATTCTAGGAACTACATTGCCCAGAATGCTGTGCAAGAACTGAATTTAATAGCCCAGAGCAAGTGATTGATTACAGGAGAACAGATCGATCTGCAGTTTAGCTAATCACTTGTCAGTGTGCAGATTGTAGTGATGCACATATTGAATGGGAAAATATATATATATTTAAAAAAAAAAACGGAAGCTTGAACTGCAGCTTTAAAGATCTGTTCATTCACCAAGAGACAATTCACGTGCCCAAGGCTCTAAAAATCTTCGGGGCAAGTTTCACCTCTTAGAAATGAGTATTTCAGTACTTTCACCTCTTAGAAATTGTAATGCGTAGCTCACCACAAACGAGGCGCGACCGCGGGGCTGAGGTAGGGATTGATATAGAACGCCGACCACAACCGCGAGGGCGCGTCTAGAGTGTAGGAAGGTCTTGCAAGCCGGATCAGGGTTATAGAGGACAGCGTAAATGTGGTACTTGCCGGGTCTAGGAGTGGAGAGTAGCGGATCGTTGGGGTACATAGCCGGAGTCAGGATTGAAGAGAGCAGAGTCATCATAGAGCCAAAGCCAGGGTCAGTGCAGGAGAGAGTAGAGTCGTCGTATCCAAAGCCAGGGTCAGTGCAGGAGAGGTAGGATCGTCGTATCCAAAGCCAGGGTCAGTGCAGGAGAGTATCACAAAGTCCAAGGTACTAGGCAAGGTCAGGCAGCAAGGTAAGAGGCAGACAGGCAAAAAGCAGTGAGGTTCAGCGTCACAAACAGGAGTTATGCTCGGCAAGGAAGGAGAGTTCAGACAAAGTATTTAAAGGACCTCCCACCAATGGGAGGCAACCAGGAAGCAGAAGCGCCCTCTCTGATAGGCTGCTGGATCGTGCAAGTGTATCCTATTACACAGCCAATTGAGGTAGAGGTGGAACCACAAGAGAGAGAGCGCGCGCCACGCATATCCCCGTACATCACACTGGCGACCCGGTCGCGCGGCATTCGTGCGCACCACGGCACCCACGTCAGTACGGGGGTAGAGACCGGAGGCAGAGGAGAAGCATGTGGAACTGCTAAACCACGTAGCTCTGACGTCAGAGCAGGGGCAGGACCGAGAGACGGAGGCCGCAGCCCAAGGGGAAAGCACACATCGCGCATGCATCGCGCATCACTGTTGCGGGTAGGAGAGTGCACCCTGGACACGGGAACCGCGGAGACCAACGGAGCCCGCGCACTGTGCATGAGCACCACCCTTCTTGAGTGACACTGGATCCTGACGGTCAGGTGATGGTTAAGGGGACAGAACCGCCAGAATGGCGAATCCTCACAGAAATGAACCCAGCAAAATACCTCGGCTTCCAATTACTTTGACATTTTACCCTCAAAATATAAATAATGGGTATTTTTAAAAACAAGTTTAAAACATAGTTTCCAAAGTCTACAAATGGTATATTATTGTTACATGGTCAAATCAGATTAGATCATTATAAGATAATTACATTACTTATCTGTTTTTTTCTAGGACTTTATACACAATAAATAAATAACATCATATTATAGCATTAGTATTGGGTTCTCAAACTACTTGAAAGCTTTGATAAATCTTAATTACTGCTTATGATATAAGCAATAGGAAAAAGCAAAGTTTGGCATGCTCAATTCAAATAAATATATTGCACTTAAATGCAGTACTAAGTATGATAACACAATTACTGCTGTCAAGAGTTCCTCTTTACAGAAAGAAGACACAAAAAGAATTGAAACGCAAAAATATTAATAATGAGAAACTCTGCCCCTGGGACCATGTAGATATCATCAGTATACAAAGCAGCATGATGCCTTTCTGGGGAGTTATACATATGTATTTCTTACAATGAAATGCTGCTTTAAATAGGATCTAGTAACCCTTGTTTTGTGCTTTGTTTTTATCAGTTTTTATTATGAGTTGAAGATGGTGAATTGCACATTTGAAGGTTGCAGATATCAAAACGTACAGTTTTGGTATTAATACATAATACTACCAATTTATATGTCATAATGGTCTGAATGAAGCATATTACACCTTAGCATTGCAAACTAGAGCAAATTGCACAAACTATTTGAGATTAGCACATGTTTTGCCAAAGTTCAAATTTGCATTTTTAAAATTCATGAATTTGTTAGAGCTCAGAAAAAAAACATCACCAGGTTAAAAAATTAACAGTAAAACATTTGCAAAAGTTTTTAAAATGCGCAAAGAGAACAGTCGCTTACAAGTGAAAGTTTGCGAGTTTAACAAAAAATAAATATATATTTATCTATTTATTAATGGTGATGTTGTGGTTGTTTTGCAGTTCCTTGATTGCAAATCTCCCCATGGAGACATACGATATATGCCAAGATCACACAGCCAAACTCAAACATAGATCAATGTTAAAGGAGCAACCCATGCAATATCCTACATGTGTATTTTTTTAAGTAATCAATTCTATAGTATTAGATAATACTTGCTGCATTTTTTTAAATTCAACTCTTAATGCCATTTTTTTTTTTATAACTTTCATTTTATTAGGTGAAACAGTACATACATGTTGACACAAACCATTGGCTTACAACGAGTCACCTTATTTCCGTTTTTCTCCTCCAATCAACTTGTATAACGTGACATGACATACAGGACGGACATAGGAACCAGGGATAGGGAAGGAAGGGGGAGGGGGGGAGGGGGGGTAGTGGTCGACTCAGGCGGCTTTTGTTCTGTGTCTGTATAGACTTCCCTGGTTAGGTCCGGGACCCCAGCTATTGGTGTATCTTTATTCTGGCTTTCCCACTCTAAAGTGAGTTATGCTTTGGCTAATTCTACCCTTTCACGTCACTTAACCCAGGGCCTATCGTCTAGGATCCATTTCGCCAACGGAGAACGCCTTTTCTGAGTATCATTGCAATATGTTGGTAACATCTACCCCTGGGATGTCTGTCTGTGTCGTTGACCAGACTTGTCAACTGTTCCATCCGGCAGACGAACCAAATTCTATTTCTGATTTTGGGTATAATTGGAATCTCCGGTTGCTTCCACAATGCTGCGATCTCACACCTGGTGGCAGTGGCGAAGTGTGCAATTAGTTTGTGTGTTGCGTTCGAGAACCCCTGAACCCGCCGACCCAGTAGGAACAGCCACGAGTCCATGGGGACCTCGATCTCTAGTAGCCGCTGCAGCCACTCCTGGACCTCCCCCAAAATCGGGGCCACCCTTGTGCACTACCACAGCATGTGGAGCATGTCTGCTCTTTCCCCACACTGCTTGTGGCAGAGCGGGGAATAGCCTTTGACGAATTTAGAGAGTTTTGTTGGGGTATAGTACCAAAGCATCAGGACCTTATAGGCGTTCTCCTTTAGTGTGGTACAGATAGAGCGTTAATTGAGCTGCTTCGTAGTAAGCGAACAAGCACGGCACACCCAGCCCTCCTCTCGAGGTCGGCCTCCTCAAGATAGCTTTCTTAATTCTGGGACTTTTTTTGTTCCAAATAAATTTTGTTATCGCGGACTGTAAAGAGAGGATCTCTTCTTTTGGCAGGGGAATCGGGAGGGTCTGAAAGCGATATAGCACCCGTAGGAGAAGATTCATTTTTACGCTTTGAATCCTGCCTATCCACGAGATGCTATATTCTGCCCATCGCCGTAGGTCCTCCTTTAGTGTCCTAAACAACTGTGGGTAATTTGCCTTATATAAGGTTTTATAGTCTTTGGTGAGGTTAACCCCTAAATATTTGATCGTGGAGGGCTGCCATTTAAAATTAAAATTGAGTCCAATTAGTTTTTCTGTTTATTTGGGCAGATTTAAATTGAGAGCTTCTGATTTGGCCTGATTAATTTTGAAACCCGAAATTTGATGAAATCTCCCTAGGATTGAGAACACATTGGGTAGAGAGGTAAGAGGCTGTGATAATGTCAGGATCACATCATCAGCGTACAGGGCCACTTTGTGTGACTGTTCTTTGAGAGTTATGCCCGTGACATCCGGGCTGTTCCTAATATGCGCCGCCAAGGGTTCTATACAAAGGGCAAACAGCAAAGGGGACAGCGGGCATCCCTGTCTCGTGCCACTATGAATCTGAAAAAGCTCTGAAGGGAACCACTGATGTCTCACCCTCGCTGCCGGCCCCTCGTACAGTGCCAGAATGGCCCCCAACAAATTTCCTCCGAAGCCAAACGCCCCCAGCGTCTCTTTCAGGTAGGGCCAGTCAATCCGGTCAAACGCTTTTTCGGCGTCCAGACTGAGCACCATCGAAGGGATATTTTGCTTTTGGGCCAAATCTATTACGTCGATTATTCGTCTGGTGTTGTCTGCCGCCTGTCTGCCACTAATGAACCCCACCTGATCTGGATATATCAGCTTGGGAAGGACGATACCCACTCTATTGGCTATAAGTTTTGAGAAAATTTTAATGTCCGTATTGATTAAAGAGATGGGCCGGTAGCTCTTACAGTCTGCCGGGTCCTTTCCTGCTTTATAGATCAATGAAATAGACGCCTGGAGCATCTGCGCCGGGAACGAAGCTCCCTGTAGTATCGAATTAAAGAGTTTCAATAGGTGTGGGGCTAGAAGTTTTAAGTATTTTTTGTAGTAAAGGTTGGAGTAGCCATCTGGGCCGGGCGCCTTGGCTGGCTTAAGAGACTTTACGACGTCCGTCAACTCTTCTAAAGAGAAGTCTTCCTGTAGTGCCTCTCTTTCCACTCGACCCAATGTGGGCAAATTTGCCTCTTTCAGGAATTCTCGGAGATTATTATTTGTTTTTTGATTGTGGATAACCTTACCCCCATCGTAAAGCGACTCGTAGTAGCGCTTGAATTCCTCCACGATTCGCTTAGGATTAGAGGTAAGTTCCCCTCCCTACGTGCGTATTGATTGTATTTGACAATATGGTTGTTTATTTCTAAGTCTAGTCGCTAGAAGCTTGTTCGCCTTCTCGAAGAATCGACGCTTCGTCCAGCTCATTTCCTTTTCAGCTTGAGATGTCAGTTTTAGATTTAGTTGCTTTTTGGTATCTTGGATTTGTGTCAAGATTGCCTCTTTTTTGGCAGTTTTATGTAATGCTGTCAAGGATGCCAATTTCCCCTTCAGATCCTTTATCTGACTCTCTTGTTCTCTCTTGCGTCTAGCAGCTAGGCACATGAGAGATCCTCGGAGGGTAGCCTTATGGGCCTCCCACAGTGTGGCAGGTGAGGATACACTCCCCTCGTTCTCTTCGAAATATTCTCTGATTTTGTCTGCAATCTCTAAGTCAAATTTAGCGATTTTTAGCAGTAGTTCATTTAATCTCCAGTTCGCTCCCGGTCTATCCCGCAACTGTAGCTCGCACCGCAGCTCTATAGGTGCATGGTCTGACCACGAAATATCGTGTATGCCCGAATGGGAGACCATTGGGACCAGTCTGTTGGACACAAGGAAGTAATCTATCCGGCTATACCGGTCATGGGGGTGGGAGTAAAAAGTATAGTCCTTGGTCTGTGGATGTTGCTCCCTCCATATGTCTACTATCTGACAGTCTCGAAGTCCGTGTAAGATTGTTAGTATGTCCCATTTATTGGGTGGGTTAGGGGCCGTACATCTGTCTAGCTTTGGATTTAGCATCCTATTCAGGTCTCCTGACAGTATTATTTGACCCTTTGCCTCCCGCTGTAAGCGCCTGAAAAAAAGGGCAAAAAAATCTGCTGCCTGTTCGCATGGGGCATATAGAGAGGCCAGTGTGAGAGCTTGACCTTGGATGGATCCCACTAAAATGATGTATCTGCCCTCGGCATCTATTACCTTTTTTTCTAGCTCAAACAGCAGATTTTTGTGTAATACGATGGCCACCCCTCGTTTCTTCACTGAAGCTGAGGCTAGATATATTGTATTAAAATCTTTGTCTATGTATTTGGGGTAGCTTTTTTTTAAAAAATGAGTCTCTTGCAGGAAGAGGATGTCAGCTTTGTGTCTTTTATTGTCTTTAAAGGCCAACTTACGTTTAGCTGGGTTATTCAGTCCCTTTACATTATGGGAAAGGCAACGTATCTCTCTACCCATTAGGAACATCTTCTGGTGTCTTCTGTGAGGTAGCTGCTAACCTCTGGCTGGGCTCACACTGTGGGGTCCTTCTCCATTTTTGATCTGGTAGGGCTGTGTCTTCAACTCTGTTGATGACCTCAGACGCTGGAGGGATAGGTGGGGGGGGGGAAAGACACAAGAGGATAGGTACAGAAATAACAAAAAAGAAAAAACGCCATGTAAATAAACATGTATAAACAGTATGGTCTCCTTTTCAAGACTGCCCTGTCCTGAAGTAGAGTCCAGCGCCTTCGGGGAGTGCGGCCCCGCACCCTCAGGGCCCTCACCCTCTCTCCCTCCCCAAAGGACTTTGTCGGGATTCTGGGAGACCCTCCATCCCAGATCTCGTCCACAGCACATGCCGACCTCGGGGTATGAAGCTCTCTCTTACCCTCCGGCCCGCTCTCTCTTGTTAACTACCCTCTGTAAGTCTACATAGGTAACAACTTTATTCCTTACGCAACCTTATGTAATTGTTAAATTAAATTGTTAAATTAAACTGCTCATATACCTGTACTTTTGTTTAGGGTCTTATTTGTTTCTACAACTTAACCTGTAACTTTAACTTGTGTTGTGCCTCTATCCATCGCCATGCATCTTGCTAACACCCCGGTGCTCTTTATGCCTTTTTTTTTTATTTTTTTATTTTAGAGCTTTTGCCTTTCCTCTCTGTTGCCCCTTCTCCCTGCATCTCCTTTAACTTTAATGTTTGAAGCCTCTGGAGTGCCCTTCTGCTGTAAAGTGGGTGTCCCTGCTTAGCTCCCTCTCCTATACCCTTATCTGTGTGTGTGATTGTATGTTGTTGTTCCCCCCCCGTTGTCTTTGTCCCTTTGTCTCCGCGACGTTCTCTGCGCCGCAGCTCTGGTCCTGTCAGGCCTCCGTCGCTCGTATTTGCCTGTGTCTGTGTTTATAGTTGCCCCCGCCTGCCTGTGGGGCCTTCGTGGCTTGAGGATGCTACGGACAGATTTGCCACCTCCAAGATGGCGTCGGTGTCTCTCGCGCTGTTTGGTGATATCCGCTTCCGGTTTCCGGCAGCGGCCATTTTGGATCTCCTGATGGCTCGAGGAGGGCGTGTTGCTCTTCGTTCCCGCTCGTCGGCCATTGCTGCGTTCTGCGCCTCACGTGGGGTGCAAGAAGCTCCAGCATGACGGCCATCTTCCACTGCCCTCGTGGTGACCATCAAAAAGTGAGTCCCTTAATTTCTTCCGCTAGGACTTGGTTCTTTTGACCGTAATCTGCAGGGTTTTTTGTAGGTGTTCCGCTTGGGATCTGAGGACACCGCAGAGGTGCGGGTCCGCTCTGGGTCAATGCACAACGTGGCCCGGCTTGGCTCGTAACTTTAAACTCAAGTTACCAAAAACAACGTGTTTTTTTATGTGTCCAAAAAATGCATTTTATTGCGATTTTCATTTTATTCGCTTAGGTTTTGGTGAGGCTGGTCCTCCGCTCCATTCCGGCTCCAGGGCTGGCTCTTCCTCTGCCGTTTCCGTCAGGGGGCTCTGCAGACCTAGTGCTTTAAGGAACCCCGGGCCCTCTCCGATATCCTTCAGTGTGAGGGATCTCCCGTTTTTCGTGACTTGAAGTCCGAACGGGAAGGTCCAGCGATATCGCGTGTTAGAGTCCCGGAGCACTTTAGTTACGGGGAACAGGGAGCGACGTCTCGCCAAGGTGAGCGGGTACAGGTCTTGGAAGATTTGTAGTTTATTGGCCTCGAATTCAATCGCCGGTAATGCTCTTGTTAGCCGCAGTACCGCTTCCCGGGTGGTATAATAGTGCAACTGGAGGATGATATCCCTCGGTTACTCGTTCTGGGTTTGACGGGACCGCAGGGCCCGATGACTGCGGTCCATCATAAGTTTTTCTTTTGGGCTGTCTGGCATTAGGGACTCCAGCCATCTTGCGGTAAAGGCCTCACAGTCCCCCATCTCCTCCGAGACACCGCGGATCCTTATGTTGTTCCGTCTATCGCGGTTTTCCGCGTCCTCCTGCCGCTCTCTTAGGTCATCGATTTGTTTTTGTAAGTCTGCAGTTTTTTTATCCGTTTTCCTCCCTGTTTTAATCGCGAGATCAACTTTAGTTTCTAAGTCATCCGTTCGCGTCCCCAGTTTGGTAACCTCTCGCTTGACTTCCTTGATATCTGCTTGTAAAAGTTTTTTCAAGTCAGTGTATAGTCGTTCAAAGTCACAGCGTCTGACTGGGAGTTGGGATTGACCGTTTGTGTCTTCATCATCTCCTTCTATTTCTGTTTATGTGTCGGCCATTTCCCTGGTTGGGGCACTTTCTGCTGCTCCTCCAAAATATGTCCGTACATCTGATAACTTCTGCTTTTTTTGCCCTCCTGGTTTCTTTGGAGCCATCCTGGGGTGTTAATAGTGCTCTGGGTATAAGTGTGAGAACCCGTTTTTACTTTTTGGGTAGTTTTATTCGTTATCTTTTGATCGCGCGGGACGGAGCTAGTCTCTTATGCTTCCATACTCCGATCCTTCGCTCATGCACCTCCTCTTAATGCCATTTTAATGAATTTTAATGTAACGAGCATCCTTTGATTTCTATAACAGGTTTTAACAAACTTCCCCAGTAGTGCAAGATCTTAGCAACACTTTCCTGTTCGTGATAATTTGTTGCCAATATTCTCAGCAGTTTGGGCTGCAACCAGTAACAATAGATAATTTTACCTTATTAATTTAAGAATACATTGTAGCTGCTTAGTTACATTAACTGAAGGAATAAATGAGGGGCCCGATAAAGGATCCTGAGAGGTTTGAAAAGTTTGTAACATTTGCGAAATATGTTGGCGCTTTACAAATAAACGATAATAATAACTCTAAATGATAATGCTCTTCGGCACAAAAAAGTGGACTTAATGCTGATATGGGGTTTCTAATACATGTAACAGCCTTTCCCCCCTCTCACGAGATATCTGCCTGTTACGTGTACTCTGGTGCTGTGTAGCTCACCTGCTGTATGCCACTAAGTCTGCGTGGTGGTAGTGGGAATAGCAACGGGACATATCGATACTTCCTCAGTGCAGCACCTCCATACTGCAGGGTAGCCGCCGGGGGCAGATAGTATTCCCTGTAGGAACTCCCTTTTCCAATAAGACACACAGAAGACGTGGAACGTTGTACCATTTATTGTTAGGCCAGCAGATTCCATCTCCCACGCAAGTGAGGTACTTTATGACACCCTGCTGGCGATCACCTTCCCTCGCATCTTGCTGTTGCTTTGTCCTGATTAGGACCCCAAAGGCTTGAGGCCCTTGGGGCTAGTCATCACTTCCTTACCCCCTGATGGAGCAAGGCAGAACCGCCTCACTCACTGGGGAGTAGGCTACATCCTGGAATCACTCCTTCAATTTGGGAAAGGAAGCATCTTATATACGTGGTGAGGGGTTAGTGACCTGGGGAGGGGTTAGTCTAAGGTCACCCCATGGTGCTGACACCTGCAACCACCCCCCCCCTCCCCACCGGCATGATGCTTCCAACTGCCACTAGCCTGCATCTGGCTATGACCACAATTAGATACAATTGATAGTGTGCTGCCGGGCTCTCATGCTGGCTCATGAGGAGAGATTTAACCATGACACTGCCTGCACTTTCAAGGACTTACATGCCAGGGCCGGGAAACACATAGCCAGGGGCACTAGGCTACATGCTCCCCCTGGTAAAATCCCTCACAACGCGCATGAGGCACACTATTTTTACACCACCAATAAATTGTGCGAAACAGGACATACAACAGATAACTTTATAACCGGCCCTCCCATACAGGAGAACCCACCAACTGTGCAGGACATATCCTGCTCTGTATCTCCCTAATCATTGTGCAGTATTGCTCCTGCTCTAATGCATTTGACATTTTCAATAGCAATGTTTGGGGTCAGGTTTCCGGACCAATCTGCCATCTCTATCCGGTACGGTGATCGAATAGCACCTCTTCTGACCCTTTTCAGAAATACACTCCAACCGGTCTATGTATACATTCTGCCCAACCTTTCATACCTTAATAAGGTAAGCAACCCTATACTTATTGTACTGAGACCTACTACTGCAACTGTTAGACAGATAATCCAGAACCGCGTCCTTGACCGATTCCTCCCTATGCTCCTTGGCTTCCCTCATTATAGGCTCCGGTACATAAGGATAATCGTTCCCATGGGACTTCCTATAGCGCTGGACCACCAGCCTGTCAGCCCTACTATTCTTGATGAGGATGTTGCTCCCGCAAGCCAGCCCTGGCAATAACCAGAATAAAGGTTCTTCAGCTGGGGCCTCATACATAACCTTCCCTGTTCCAGACGGTGAACTAGTCCCATAGTGATATCCTTCCTGCATTACCTGATAATCTGTGGTCTGCTTAGGTGTAAATTCTCCCTCTTCCCATCACTGATCTACGATGTCATCTAGTACCAGTAGAAAACGAGTCCTTTGCATGTGGAACACACCCCTGGAACCTAGTGTCTCATTAGTGTATCTGTTCACCCGTATTAGAACCAGATGGCATTGCAGTATATTCAGAGGTTACAGGGCCTATAGGAGAGGTTGACTTGGCGTTAATGGCTTGAAGACCCCTCCTTCTATAGGTGACATAGTATTAAGCAGCAATATACCAGGAGCATCATCATCAATGGACATATCCCGGCCAGGACAACTTGGCACTACCTCGTATCTCTTTGAGGAAGAACCTTCGGGTTCAGTCTCTGGGGCAATTAAAGTGTCCTGAGCAAGTCCCTCCTTATTGGCATGTTCACATGACTACCCCAGGGTTCTATTTACCTGGTGCCGACCACGCCATCATATAGGCCCTCTCTATGTCTGCAGGCCATGGAGCTCGGTATCCCAGGCTTCAGCGTCGGCCACATCACTTCTCGGGCTATCTCCCACTGCCAACATCGCAGCAGAAACGGGTCAACAGGAACGGAAGGTCTCGCCGGAGCAGGAATCCCTTATAGCCCCCACCAGCAGTGCTGGAGGAGCCGTGAAAGAAAAAGTAGTGGTGGGTACCTCGGACTTGATACCCCCACATCGATCGCCTGGGCTGTTGCACCCATGTTGAGCTGCTGAGCTGTCACACCCATGTTGAGCTGTAACACTCCCCCCCGCCAGGCATGATGCTTCCAACTACCACTAGCCTGCACCTGGCTATGGCTACAATTAGATACAATTGATAGTGTGCTGCCGGGCTCTCATGCTGGCTCATGAAGAGAGATTTAACCCTGACACTGCCTGCACTTACCAGGACTTACATGCCAGGGCCAGGTAAAAAAAATAGCAAGGGGCACTAGCCTACATACACTATCATAATTGTTTTGTAATGTTTTTCCCTGCCTCTCTGTTAACTTTTACATTAGCCTTTATTTCATTACACTAATGATCTCTGTGTGATTACTTAAACAAAAATATATCGCAAGTCTAGCTGGAAAATGCTTTAATAGTATAATGCAATGCAAAACATATATATTTGCAGTGTTATTTAAGTTTGTTTTGGGCGCAAGTAAACTACAGAGCCTGACAACGGCCCGATCTAGGCTTCCACATGCCCAAAACCAAGTGTCTCCCCGCACACCTCTTAAAGACAATCTCATTCTTTTTATTATTATCTTTAGTACATACAGTAGGAATGAAGCAGGGGGTCTCCGGAGCTGAACTGCATTCATTCCATGTCCGGGGACCCCCTGCTTCCCGAGGTACATGTCTCAGTATGGGGTGCCGGTATCTCCTGCAAGTGTAAATGTTCCAGTCACGTGGGCTGTGGCGCAGGATATTTAAACCTGCAGGAGATACTGGCAACTAAACCTGAAAGTAATGAGGTTCAGCTCCGGAGACCCCCTGCTTCAATCCTATGTGCTAAACATAATAATAAAAATAGCGAGATCGGCTGTAACAGCTGTGCGGGGAGACACAGAGAGAGGGACCGCCTCTCTCTGCACAGCTCTACCAGACTGGCAGTTGCCCGGTAGGATTAACACAGCGAAAGTCCCATTCAGGAGCAGGGACCCCATCTGCGTTAATACTTATGGGCCATTATAGTTCTTGGCCATGATCACGGTCGCGGTGATCCACTCACTCCAAGTGATGTGCAGGGAGAACTTGGCTCGCGCTTCATCTGTAGGACGGTCAAATTAGTTCAGATGAGTTTCAATTGACAGAATTTGCAATTTATACTAATACTATCACTTACAGATAGTGGTTTATGTATTTAGACTCATTACTTATTAACTGAGTGCTAATTACAGTTTTGACTACATATTAGTTCAGCCTTCATATTTGGCCTGTTTTGTCTAGTTTCACAGGTGGCAATAGGTAAACAGCAGACTTTTCAACAAAATATCATTATTTTATGTCTAATAATAAAGGCTGCGGTTAAACTCTTTCTATTTAAGCTATTCCTGGAATAACCTGTTGATAAGAACATCTGCATAGCCCAAGCCATTTATAAAATAAATACAACACAGCCTTGTAATGAGCTGTACTGTAGTTAGTGAAGCTTATGACTTATCTCTAACTGATTCTTCGTTGTTTTTCTTTTGAACTGAAACTTGCCTGCAATTCCTAACAAATTGCAAAATGTTAGCGTGCATTTTACTGTATAAGCATTAACCATCTACACAAAGTAAGTTATGGTGATAAAAAATTTGACAAAAACAAATACCACTTATAGTATGAGAAAATGCACGTCTGACAGGGCCCCAAACCAGCTTTACCCCAGTCACTCAGCAGAGTGCTGGAAAAGGAACCTCTATGTGAAGGGAGGAAGTAAGCAGGCACCGCTGGACAAAAATAGAGGGCTGGACTGTGGTAGTACAAAAAATGTATTTATTTGATCATCAACAAAAAACGGGATGAACCCCCTGCTAAACTCTAACGCGTTTCACCCCTGTGGGGCTTTGTCAAAGAGTACAGGTGCTCAGTACACTATGCATAAAATAGCAGACAAAACCGGAAGTGACGCACCTACACCAATCATGTGGTCCAACCCCCATAATCAAATGAGAGTGGCCGACACAGCTGGTGAACAGGCTGACACCCACGGGTAATGCCAATGCTAACAGACATATACAAAACACAACAACATGACTCTCAATGAGCCAAAACCATAATAGATGAAAACCTTAAACATATAAACATATCTATTGGGAGGAAACATATAAAGAAAAAGAATATAAGTCATCCTCAACCAAAAGAAAATAATACATATAATTTAAAAAATAATTGTATGAAAAATGTATACATCTAAAGAATATTAAAAATATGCTAAAAAGGGAGGGGGAGGAGGGGAAGGGGCATGTTTGCAAATGTTGGTAAATGAAAAAGGCAAAGCTCTTATCACTTTAGTTGTGTAAGGAGAAACTGTAATTCTATGATTAGTAAATCTGTAGATTGAAGAATATAAAATTATAACTAAATCTTGTTAGTGATCTGAGATAGTTCTATAATGTTATATTAAATATATTCTCCATCATTCACAAATAGAGAAATCAATATAATGTTAATGTTCTCCATAATTCACAAATAAAGAGATCAGTAGAGGTATCAAAACATATAAAATATAGACTTAGTTCAGAATACCAAATAGCTAATTGGGTAGGACAAAAATTAGCGAGAGATTCTTCTTCAACTAATTGAACATTCAATTTTTGGACAACAAAGAGTTAATAATCAATATAGACATGGGAGCACATTATGAACGTCACGGAAGCTGATTACTGGTACACTACTTAATGTTAACACTATATCTCAGATGACCAAAAATTCATGATCACTGAATATTTGTTCTCAACCATCCATATGTTGAGTTAAAAAGGATTACAAACAAAAGGCTGATGAAGAGAGGCAACAATGACCATCCCACATAATAAACTAATAATACAGTATTAAGAAATCATGAACATACAGTATTATAAAATAGTATACAATATATTGCACTAGATCTGCAAAAAAATGACTGTAGCAAAACCTGTGTCACAGAGATTGCAACATAAACCTCTGCAACCATATGTCACAATTCCTATATGATGATACCTGTCAACAAGAAGTACAGTACTTTGTATTGTATTGTATGTCTTTATTTATATACTGTAGCAATATAACATGTGAAGCAGCTCACCTTAAATTATAACAAAGATACTTGCTAAGACCGGTGCGCCTGGTTTAGGGATATCTGCCTTGAACATCCAACATTGAGCAAAGTAGAAAGATCCAGGGCAACTTCGGATTTCTTTAGAAAGATTTAATCAGCATGATTAAATCTTTCTATAGAAATCCGAAGTTGACCTGGATCTTTCTACTTTATTTATATAGCGCCATTAATGTACATAGCGCTTCACAGTAGTTGGAAAGAATGTTAGAGAAGATATATGAACGAAGCCATCTAAAGACACTATAATACAAAAACTGTCTAAAGGAAATGTTTTAGCTCCCAGTGAACATTTATGCCATTAGGCATTAGGGAGTCCATCGTGAAGCTCCAGAACATTTCTTTTTGGTTTAGAATGCTCTGACGATCTCCACGTCTAATCAAAGATGGAATATGTTCAACTCCACTAAAAGTTAGTAGATTTCATTTGCCCATTGGGCATTCAACAAAATGTCTTGCGACTGGGAGCCTAAGATCTTTGTTTTTTGTTGATTTCACAAGTTCCATTATACGTATCTTTAAAGGACGGATCGTTCTCCCTATATAATTCTTCCCACATCCACAGGTTAACATGTAAATAACATAATTGGTATTACATGTAATAAAACTTCTCAATTTGATTTTGTCATTGTTTTTCTTTGAATGTATGATTTTTATGGGTTTTGCGTAAGTACACATTTTACAAAATCCACATTTATAGAAATCTAAAGGTGATCTAAAGCCCTTTGTTACTTCTGAGGGTGTAACAAATAGGCTTGGTGACACATAATTATTCAGAGTTCTTGCTTTCTTAAATACAAATTTTGGTGAAGTCTCAATGGATGATCTTAATTTTGTATCGAGATTTAGTATGTTCCAGTGTTTGGCAATAATGGAACAAATTGCATTTGCCTGTCGGCTATGCTGTGTAATAAAACAAAGAGGTGCATTTTGGTTATTGCCACCAGTTTTCTTTTTCAAAAGATCAGTGCGTGTGGTATAATATGCACTTTCAAAAGCTCTCTGTATGTCTATCTCTCTGTATCCCCTTTGACAAAATCTAGTGGCTAGCTCCTTTGATTCTTGTAAAAAATTATCCTTATTGGAGCATATCCGTTCCAGAATTGTCCCTTAGGAATGCCTTTGAGAAGGGATTTAGGATGTCCACTATCTGCTTTTAAAAAGGCATTCCTAGAGTTAAATTTCCTGAATATGTCTGATTGAATCTGACCATTCAGATCAATGTATAATTGTAAATCAAAATAATCGATTTTTTGAGAGTGATTTGAAAATGTAAAAAGCAAGTTAGAGTTATTTTTATTTAGATGTCAGTAGATGTGGATAAAGAAATTATCCTATCAGGTGCATCAGAATAATAAAAGCAGTCGCTGCAGATTGAATATCACAAACATATGAATATAAAGTATTTAGATTGCAACTGGCCCAGCTCTGGGCACCAATGGTTGCAAAAGACTCACGGTTAAGAAGAACGGCAATGCTGTGTTGGATCCTCAGTAGTAATGATGTACTGTAGTGTTGCACCGCTAACCCTGTCGTGACTGTGACGTCACGTGGGGCGGTCAGGTGACCGGCGGTGATCTCCGGTGTAAGTGGGGTAAAGAGATACCCGTTGCCGTGCCTCGGATAGGCAGCTTGAACTGTTGTGGCACCGCTAACTCCAGCGTGATAGCAGCATCGCATGGGGCTGTCAGCTGACCGGCGGTGTTCTCCTCCGTGTCTCCTCCGTGTGCAGCGGCTGCTCGGCGTGCGTGTCAGCAACAAGTAATAGTAGAATTCCTGAAGCAGCAGCGGGAAGATAGCGAAGCACAGCCGTAAGAAGAACCAGGGTGAACATAGGTGGTGACTAAAAAAAGAATTTATTGCACAAATATGTGTAGCTGGTGGATCCTTTGACGCGTTTCAGCCCTTAGGCCTTTGTCAAAGGCCTAAGGGCTGAAACGCGTCAAAGGATCCACCAGCTACACATGTTTGTGCAATAAATTCTTTTTTTAGTCACCACCTATGTTCACCCTGGTTCTTCTTACGGCTGTGCTTCGCTATCTTCCCGCTGCTGCTGGAGGAATTCTATTATTTAGATGGTCCACAAACTCCTTCAGTGACCCTGTGTCACCCTCCCAAATCAAAATCAAATCATCAGTAAATCCACGATAGAAAATTATATTTTTACGATAAGGGTTAGTGTGACTAAAAATGTGTTTAAACTCCCATTCACCCATAAATACATTTGCAAATGAGGGTGCAAACGATGTGCCCATTGCTGTCCCATGTGTTTCTAAGTAATAATGTGAATCAAATAAAAAATAAAATGGATTTTACATTAAACGTGATTTGTGCTGGTGACAACTGTGACTGATTAAGAAAATATTGAACAACTGTGATTCCCTGTGTGCGATCGATAATGGTGTATAAAGAGGTGACGTCTAGGGTGACCCAAAAATAATTAGGGGACCAAGTGATTTTAGTTTAATAAATCAGTGGAATCCCTGAGGTATGATGGGAGTTTGTGGACCAACGGTTGCAAAAAAATATCGATGTACCTTAATAGACCATCTCCCAAAGATCAAATTCTCGATATAATGGGTCGGCCAGGAAGGACAATCAGAGATTTATGTATCTTTGGGAGATGGTGGAAAATGGGGATCACAGGATTAGAGACATACAAAAAGCTTCTTTCCTTTTCATTTAATACTTGCAAGATGACTCCAAAATCCAAAATATTCTTAATCTGTGCTAAGAATGTGTCTGTAAGATCAACCTTGAGTGGTAAATAAGAGTTTTTATCATGTAATTGTCTTAATGCTTCTTTCTTATAGTTGGTGCTGCTCTGGATAACAATTGCCCCACCCTTGTCGGCTTTCTTTATAACCAAATTTTGTTTTTCATTAAGCTATGAAGACTTGTTCGCTCTTCTTTGGTCAAATTCATGTCACTATTGGGGGAAAACTGTAACCCAGAGCTAATGAAGGCAGATCCCGTTCAACCAATTTTTCAAATGTAGCTATGTGTGGACCTTTCATGGATGAAGTGCTTTTATTTATTGAATTGGGGTGTTTAGGTGTTTGTGTACATCTTTTATTATTATTGTTTTCCTTCATGCTTTTTAATTAGGGTGACCATTGATTGCTATATTGCCTAATCATGACCATACTATATGGGTATGATGTACCACTATGCCAATCAGTGGCTACAGGGTGGGTATAGTTGTCTCGGGGTGGGTTGTTAGGCCTCCTGGGTTGGTAGTGAGTTAACCCCTTAATTACTGCAGCAGTTATTAACCTCTAAGATGATTAAGGGGTAAGAGTCCATTAGATTGTATTATTGCATGTATTCTTTGTGGCATCAGATGACATGGACCTGGAGTATGCTGATGAGGGCTCCCTTCATGATGGCAGGGGTAAGTAGAAAGGTTTACTTACTTTATTTATACTGGCTGGGTAATGTTTAATTTTTATAATGGGCAAATGAGCTATTATCCATATCTTGATAATAGTTATTTTGCCCATTACAGTACTGTATGTGTTGGAGGGGTAGGGTGTGAGGGGGGTGTATTTATTTCAATATATTGGGAGGGAAAATTTGCACACAGGATTGGAACCGCAGACCAGCAGGGCCTCCAGACCCATGGGGCCACCCGAGGACCCCTGGACACAAGCAGGGACAACCTAAGGTCCCCCAGACACCTGTGGGGACCACCCGAGGACCCCCAGACAACCGTGGGGACCATCTGAGGACCCGAGACATCTGGGGACCATCTGGGGACCTGCGTGGACCACACCCAAACACCGTAGGGACCATCTGAGGACCAGAGACACCCACAGGGACCACCCGAGAGCCCCCAGACACCCACGGAGACCACCCAAGGGCCCTCAGATACCCGCGGGGAACACTCGAGGGTCCCCAGACACCCACAGAGACAATCCGAGGGCCCCAAGACACCAGCCTGGACCACCCAAAGACCCCCAGACACCCATGGGGACCACCTGAGGGTCTCCGGACATCCACAGGGACCACCCGGAGACCCCTGTCAGCCTCTTGTATTAATGCTGTGCAGAAAAAAAATATGCTTTTATGTCTCCATCTCTTTTGCGCCAGCCTTTAGCTGGTGAGCTTTTATAGTTATCACTGCTTTGTGAATAGCGCTTACTGGAAAAAAATGGCAGGATTGCACCAATGACAGAGAGGGGAGGAGTAGAGAGAGAAGTGGGAGAAGCAAGAGGTCAGGGAGAGAAGAGGAGGAGACAGAAGGGGCAGTCAGGGGAATGGCCTGTACAGCTTGGGAGGCGGAGACAGGAGGAACCTGATAAGAAGAGTCTGTGCGCGCGCCCCCTGTAAGCTGGGGATGCGCGTGCACAGGTTGCAACACAGGCGCGGCCCGCACGGAGCAGGGGAAGACCGCAGGAGGGGGACAGAGCCAAGAGGAGGGGAACGCGCACGAGGTCTGTGCCCGCGCGATGGCCAGCAAAGGCAGAGAGGAGCATGTACGCGCGTCCTCCGTGGGCTGAGGGGGTGCACGCACCAGATGCGTCACCAGGTGTGCGGAACGCCGCGCCGCGGGCGCCACGCAAGGAGGAGGCAACGGGACGGATGGCACCACAGGGGAAGGTAAAGGAGCTACCGCGGGGGAGAGGGAGCGCGTGAGTATGCGAGACCTGCAGGGAACGCACTGTGGCAAGGGGAGAGAGGTAGAAGATGAAGGAGAGGAGTGGGAAGGAGTAGAAAGGGTAACAGGAAATGGGAGAGAGGGACAAGGAGAGGAAGGAATCTCCTGAGTCGTCATACTAGGGCCCTGACTAGGATTGGTGTCCAGGGACTTCCTTGAGGTGGGCAACCTTGAAAATGAGCGGCTATAGACAGTCGCTATGAGGGGCAGTCTGCCTATGAAGATGCTAATAAAGAGTGCCTTGATTAAAAGAACCTTCTCGCCTGAGCCTGGAGTCATTCAGGGAGAAGCTGCACCTTGGTTCTCTTCCAGAGACTCCACCCTGCTGTCGTGGGGACCTGGAAGAGATGGAGTCGCTGTACCAATTGTGAGTACGATCTCAGCACTACCTCACAAGCCAGTCCTCGTGAATTCCCCAATACCATCAAGCGGGAGACTCAGCAGGTGCACCACACGACATGACATGTAACTGGGGGCAGTTTCCTCACATAGGGGTCAGTATGAGAGGGGCCCAGGGAAACACCGTTACATGTAAATTTGAAGCTAACCATTGTATATCTGTAAACCTTGTAATATACACATTTCATAAAGTAAACTAAAAAAAACAAACGTAATTACCATGTAATTTGATAATTATTTAGCTATATTCAGTAGCACAATACATGGAATAGCTAATATTAGATAGTTTGTTGCTTATGGACACATCTAATGTAATGTTATAGTAGAAAAGAAAATGCCCTCCTAGATTACAGCTGTACTTAGTGGGGTATCATTAAGCAATTGATGTATTCATTGTACCTGCATTTATACTATTTGATCATTGTCACATACAGCACACTTGTGAGCATGTGACCTGCATACTGGACAAGGGTTAATACACAGCTCTCTACCTGACCCACTTTTCACCTTCGCAAATGTCCCTCAATCCCAATATAACATCTGTCACGAACAGCACACGTGAGCACGTGACTTAGATATGCAACCAGGGTTAATACACCCAGCTACTATAGCCAACTCACCTTTCTCCTGCGCAAGGTAATTTCAATGAGTTAATATTAACCCTTTACTGAATTGTAATCATATCTATACACTTCTACCACCTAAGAAATTATGAAAATATGTAAATTAATATATATCTGCCAGGGTCTCATGTCCCTGTTATTATAGAGAAATCTATGCACTTAATCCACAAACAATCTGTTCTGGCAAAATGTGTCTGAAAATGTAAATACACTCTCCACACTAGAAGAAAAAACAGGATATTCAGCGCTCGTGCTGTATAAAGATGTGGACCGTCCCTTTGCAGCATGCACATACAGCGTCTCCCCAGAAGCTGCCAAATCAAGGTGAACCCCCCTGAAAAGGATGGGAAGGCACCCTGAAAAACAAGGTATAAAAAATGCACAAATGCGCAACAGGGATTAGTGGAAGGTAATTTATTAAAAAGTACACAATAACTGAGGGGATCCAACCCCACCTCAGAACAGCTGTGCAGCTGAACGGCTGAGTACCACCATGAACAATTACTAGTAGTGACTATACCCTAAGCTGCACAGTATACAAATAACAATAAAATTCATAAAAAATATACCATGAAAAAAATATGAAACAACCTATCAACCGATTTGTTATGAAACCGCCATAGGATTAGACACTGGCAAGGGGAAACGGACACCTACACTGAGACAGACAGCAGACTCGCGGTGTCTGCAGAGGATCCGGATCTCGGCACCGCGGAGATGGAATAAACCGCTGCTGTCTCCTGCAGGCTCCGTCACAGCTTGCCAGCAAACACGCGCAGGGTGACCTGTCGTGACCTCTACCCGTTTCGCACCACGTGCTTCGTCAGGAGGTCCTCCTCAGTGTAGGTGTCCGTTTCCCCTTGCCAGTGTCTAACCCTATGGCGGTTTCATAACAAATCGGTTGATAGGTTGTTTCATATTTTTTTCATGGTATATTTTTTATGAATTTAATTGTTATTTGTATACTGTGCAGCTTAGGGTATAGTCACTACTAGTAATTGTTCATGGTGGTACTCAGCCATTCAGCTGCACAGCTGTTCTGAGGTGGGGTTGGATCCCCTCAGTTATTGTGTACTTTTTAATAAATTACCTTCCACTAATCCCTGGTGCGCATTTGTGCATTTTTTATACACTCTTCAGACTGTGCAATCAGTTCACTCAGAGCCTCAAAGCATTACTTAAAGAATTGTTTAATATATATAAAAATACAGTGCTTTACATTAAAGAAAAAGATAATTACAAGAACATACAATTACAGTAAATGCAAAACAGTTTCTTAAAATAACAAGATAAAACATGAATCCCTATACATTACGTTACCATATGCCATAGGTTTCCCCAGAGAGGTCACTCGTGTGGAAATATGAGAATTCACATGTTTGGTGCAAAAAACACCTCTGTTGAATTCCCCCCTGTAACAGGGGACTTATCCCTGTTCAGTAATGTGCCTTTAATCTAGCAGTGTGGTGGTTAACTTCTGGTAGTTAATTACTAAACACCACCTGCCTGATTGAGATGGCTTACAAAAGCCTGTCTGTACAAACAGGAAGTAAGAACTCTTTAGCTGACACCTGAGCTGAACTTAGAGACACTTGTCTTGAGCTCTGCAAAAAAGATAGCAGAGCGGCTTTCAAGACACAGGGAAAACTTCTAAACCTGTATGCTGACCAACCCTGGAGACAATGGAGCTGAAGCAGGGACAGTGAGAAGATTTTCCCTCCAAGAAACAAATAAGACTTTTATTCTTAAGAGACTGCTTATATCTGCTTATTTTCATGCTATATGTTTTGGGGCTGCGAGAACTGCTTAACTAATAGGAGATGTGAACTAATTGCATAGGATTTCACTAGAAATACTCCCAAGTGAATGGAAGCTATGTTCCCCCCCCCCCCCCTGTGTTTGGATAATTTCCTGATGGAAAAGAGCAGGCACAATAAAGCCTTATTATAATTTCACATTATAAAGCCTCCTAAGTGTGTACCTCTGTGAACGTCCGTCCACACCCCCATTGAGAACTACATAAGCCCACCCGTCATAAATTAGCTGCTAGCTTGACAGTTTTAATACAGAGGAAAAAACTCTTTGACTTTTAAAACGTTTTGCCTCAATATATACGCACTCATAAGTTCCTTTCTCTGATACTTAGACAGACATGAGTCATATCAATAGTATCAGACAATTTTGATGGACTTAACGAGACTAATTATGACCGTCTAACGCCAAAATTTGAGTGACAAATGGATATCTGTCCTTGGCACCTCCTACTCATTTAGTGTGTGGTCTCATTGCATGCATCTCTTTGCCACGATTACAGATATGTAACTCTTATTATGCACATTAGATGATGTCACATTATATTCTCATTTTTAATAAAGTCCTCCAATTAAGGCGTGGCCCGTGTGTCACTCCCTCTGTGTGATGCACTAGTAATAATTCAAGAATGTTTAGTTTTCTTTGAGGCTGACAGAATAGTATCTGGTAATCATTTATTGCCTTCTAAATGCCATATATGTCCCTTTTAGTGATAATACCCCCACCCCTCCAAATAAGTCCTCTTGGAAGATCAGCACAGACCCAGGAAATATCTGCACCTGTCATAAACCCAATATATTGTATTTTTAAAACAACCGGTAACCACATTAACCCCTGAAATACCAAATTGATTAAAATACATAATTTCTCATAATATTATCAGGACAATCATCTTGAATAGTTGCCATTTTATTTCACATTCTTTTTATCTAATCCAATTGTCTTTTCGACTTTTTGAAAAGCTGCCAGGAAAGCTCTTTCTGAAAACGTTCCTACTTTATTCCTCTTACTGTCCAGATATTTCCCTATTCTTCTCCCTCCATAATAGCAACTCTTCTGAGAGTTTTTACTCCATTATCTTTCACTGCAGTCAGCTTTCTCTTTTCATCATTCAATACCAATCATTTACAACAGCTTCCTCCCCTCTTTTCTGGGATTCTCAGTGTTTTCACTTCCCTGGAAGGAACATACTGCAGCTTTGTAAAAATAGTCATCCAATCATTTCTCTCAGAAATATACACAACCAGCAGACATTCTCTCATATATTACACCTGCAGGAAGTACTGTAACATAAACAAACGGGCATAATCAAAAATATCTTGGACTGAAAACATGTTTTAACTCTTTGATGACCACACCGGAAGTGCGATTTATATCAGGGCCTATTTAAAACAAATAAACTGTAGGTAAGGTACTGTATCACTATAATGTCAACATTATTAAGCACATACACCTCACTGAGTGAAAACAACATTTTAAGTACAGCTGACTACATAGCCAACCTCTAAAATGACAATTCGGGCATATTATTATAATGCAGGTTAAAGAAATAAATTTAAAAAACATAAAATGCTTGTTGATTTTAGTTGGATACAATTCCTGAACCAATACCCAATCATTCAAAAACCACGTTGCCTGTTGATAATTTTACCATTCTCTAAAATATTTATAAAAGTAAATGGATGTCTATGAACTGGCTGGTGACCTCATGTTGTGGAATCTCGTTCCACTGGTATAGTGCATGTAGTGGTTAGACCAGCCCTACTTACTCATTTCGTTCCCTTCTGCACTTTTAAACTTAGGCATGTAGGTAGTTACACCCATATCTCCCCCTAGGTCTGCTTAATGTTGCCTGTGGTTTCTTTTTATGTTTGTACATCTTTAAAGCCTTTTAAAATGACTAACAGTTGAGTCAGTCATTTAGCAAAAAGGGCCACAGCGTGAATAATAACTATTAGGAGCATGAGCAGTTATTCAATACTATTGTGCTGATATGATCTGAAAACTATGTAGAAAGGGGCCAATTGTACCCCTTCCTTCTGGCATGACCAGCGCTGTAGTGCAGGCATTTAGCATTCAAGGGGAATAGTTGCATTTTACCTTATATTATATTGTTTAATGTTTATGTGAGGCTGCTTGTTTCTACTTTTAAAGTGTTAACCGGATTCTTACCAAAATGATTAGTGCAATATTATGAATATGTTCTCACTGAATAAAGATTCTTCAGAGTCATTTAATTGCCACTGCACCTGATTACGAGTCTGGAAAATAAACTGGAGTGATGCTGTTGTAGACGCGGAAAGTTCAAGCCCCAGACCAATTTATCATACAGTACTTGCTTTTTCATACTTGCAAGATATTTTCCAGACTCCTGCTGCTATCCTGTCTGCCAGTAACAGATGGTCAGAGTGTGATCACTCTTAGGAGTTTATTCTATATTTGCCGAAGCTGACGATCAATATAAATTTTTTGCTGATAACGGCCTGATCGGCCGCATCGGTGTATATAGAATAAGACCCTTAATCTGCTTCTTCTGTGTCCTAGCAAGTGTTCCCTAAAACCAATACAAGCTAGTGGAGATTAATATACCCACCACTATTTTCTTCATTCTGATTTTCTCTCTCTGTAACAGCAAAATTCGAACATTGGCATTATGGGGTATTTACTAAACATTCTGAAAAAAATAGGCCAGTGAAAACGTAATTATAGTAGTTTCTTTGTTCGATATTACCATTTTGTTGTTCTTTCGTGTTTTAAACTTATGTAGAGAGTTTAATTTGTATGACTTGGCACTTCAAGAATACAGTTAACTTGTCAGCGACATCATATTTTGTTACTTGGGGCAGATGTGATAGAACAGTAAACAAAGGCACCCCAATGAAAATCCAATTTGGCAAATTATTTAGTTCATTTCTATATGTTTTTCTATAAGTATGTGTCATTTAGCTCAATCTTTCAGCCACATGTTAAGCCTGCAAGGTAACCCTATCAGCAAGTACCGACACTACCAATTTTATACGATGTCCTTTGTATTTCCTCCACTGCATAGAGAAAAGAGGAAGCAAAACAATGACCTCCAATAGCATGGGATGTGTGCCGCAGATCAACATGTTGAAACAGTAAGGTTAGCAGCCCGGGAGCATTAATGCTGCGGGGATCCATGCTTCTGAATGGGACCCCCACAGCGTTAATTCTTCACTTAATGTGCCATCAGCTTGGGAGAAAAACTGATACTAAGCTTGTGGAGGAGCTGCACAGCTGTCTCCATGTGCTGTCCCCAGCAGTCTCCCGCCTGTCCAACCACCTTGATGACATAGATGTCCAAATATGGGGTTCTACTGTACATCATGAGTGGGGATGCTACATAGACCATATTTGGTCATTTATGTCTTCCAAGGGGTTGTTCAGGACATTTAACAATGTCTGGCACTGTCCAAACCCCTGGATGACGTAGATGACCGAATATGGTCCTATAGTATTCCCCCTCATGCAGTAGATATCCATATTCAGGCATTTACACAATTAAGGGGCTGAACAGACCCAAGTCTGCTTCTCCTACTGCATCTTACCTTCTTTTGGGGAGACACGGAGTGAGACTGCTTTTCTCTGGAACAGCTGTGCACAGCTCTTTCAGACTGTTTTCCTGGCTGATGGTCTGAATGGGCTGAAGGATTAATGCTGGGGTGTCCCATTGAGAAGCAGAGATCCGTAGAGTTAATTCTCTCTGGCTGCTTTCTGTTTTTGGGGCCGTGTTCGCAGTGCGGTCAGCGTGCGGCTGCTGTGTGATCCAGTGGCCGCACATGATCGCGGCACCAAAAACAGTAACTCTTACTACGTCTGAATGTGTGCAAATGGGGTTAAGATTTAGATACACTATATGTACTATGTGTGAGCTACAGATGCAGTTAAAACAAGTTAAAAAATAGATGTGCCTTAATAAATAAAGAGAGAAAAATGTAAAAAAATGAAATGCAATAAAAAAATATTTAATTCCCATGTTTAGTGCTGCAGCAAAGGTTATTACCACTTTTCTCCTGGGGGAAGGAATTGAACTAAATGACCCATACTTATGATAATAAAAAAATAAAATTGAAATAAACTAAATAATTTGTCATGTTAGATTTGAATTGGGGCTTCTCTGTTCACTATTTTAGACTTCAGTTCACTTTCCCAATAGTACAATTAAATATGTAAATATATAATACTGTGGGTCTGAGGTTTGAGTTTGTTAAGATTGTGTATGTCTATTTGCAGATGTGATAGACCCAGAATATATTTATGCCATAAGGTTATGTAATACGTTATTACAAACCTTATAGCAGAAAATACATTAAACCCGTAGACAGGTCCGCCAACAGAAATCATGGGGCCAGGACAAATGAAAGGAGCAGCTCCCCCCCCCCCCGAACCCATAGTGCACCTACCACGAAAAAATATTTTTTAGCGCGCAACTTTTACTTAACTGTTTTCTAATTGTGATATAGAAAAAAACATTACAATGCAACCTGTTTATTTTTATATTTTCAACAAAAGATAGATGACTGCCTGCCTGAGTGACTGGGTGAGCGTGTGACTGGGTGGGTGAGTGAGTGACTGAGTGAGTGAGTGACTGGGTGGGTGAGTGAGTGACTGGGTGGGTGAGTGAGTGACTGGGTGGGTGAGTGACTGGGTGGGTGAGTGAGTGACTGGGTGGGTGAGTGAGTGACTGGGGGGTTGGGTAAGTGACTGGGTGAGTGGGTGGGTGATTGAGTGACTGGGTGGGTGAGTGAGTGATTGAGTGACTGGGTGGGTGAGTGAGTGATTGGGTGGGTGAGTGAGTGACTGGGTGGGTGAGTGAGTGACTGGGTGGGTGAGTGAGTGACTGGGTGGGTGAATGACAGAGTGGTTGAGTGACAAAGTGGGTGGGTGAGTGACTGGGTGGGTGAGTGACTGGGTGAGTGAGTGAGTGAGTGACTGGGTGGGTGAGTGACTGGGTGGGTGAGTGACTGGGTGGGTGGGTGGGTGAGTGACACTTGAGTGACTTTGAGTGACTTGAGTGAGTGACTGGGTTATGAGTGACTGGTTGGGTGAGTGACTGGGTGGGTGGGTGAGTGAGTGTCTGGGTTGGTGTGTGAGTGATTGGGTGGGTGAGTGAGTGACTGGGTGGGTGAGTGAGTGACTGGGTGAGTGAATGACTGGGTGGGTGAGTGACTGGGTGGGTGTGTGAGTGAGTGGGTGAGTGAGTGAATGACTCACTCATAGAGGAGACATTTCTCATGAAACTTCCTCATAACTATTGAATATCAACTTCTGCTATAAAAAAAATGGTGTTTGCCACTATAGTACAATAGACTAAAAACCTTAAGATTGTCCAATTTAGGATCGGACTAAAGAATGAGTCAATCAGACTTTTCCCTATTTTTGTCTGCTTCTGTGGGTTTCTTTGTCATTTTATTCATAAAAAAAATTGCTGGGACGGTTACGTTGCCAGTTTTTTGAGCGTTGCTATAACGGTATTCATTAAGCGTCGAATACCTGCAATAGCAAAATGCCCAAAACTGGCGTGTAGGCAGCGATGTAATTTTCACCTCTCTTGAAAGGGCTCGCCCAGCGATCTGCATCGATCTGGCCAAGCTGCATAGAGAGCCTCTCTCTGCGCATATCTCGCCAGCGATCAAGGGGTTTTAATACTTGTGCATGTGAGCAGGGGGGCCTCCGTAGCAGAACTGCATTGATTTCAGGTCCGGGGCCCCCCTGCTTCCCGAGATACAGTCCCCGTTATGGGGTGCCGGTATCTCCTATGCATTTAAATGTCTTGCGTTTTGTGACCGTGGGATTTTAATGCATAGGAGATACCGGCACCCTATATCTCGGAAGCAGGGGGTCTCCAGACCTGAAATCAATGCGGTTCTGCTCCGGAGACCCCCTGCTCATGTACACTTGTATTAAAATTTGTATTAAAACAGCTTCATTACCTCCCTCGGAGATGACGTCCCAACCTTAACAAAAAAGAGGCGGCACGTGATATTGCGTCCAATCGGATTGGAGCTGTACCATCTGACCCTAAAATGTGACATCACAGGCCCTACATAAGGCCTGTTCCGCCTCATTTTAGCTCAAGAAGATGTCGAGACAACATCCGTTGTGGATTTTACATGGGGTTTTGGATTGAAAGAAAGAAGATAAAAGAAAAGAAGAAAATAATGACAGATGAAGATAGAAGGAGAAAGAAGATTTGTGTACCTGATGCTGCTATTCAAGAAGGATGGAGACGGATTGCGGGTGATGACGTCACGGGTCGAGAGCTTCTTGATACGCCGGGATTCGGAGGGTGAAGACTTCTAAAGGTAAGATAAATATTGAATGTATTTAATTGTATTTTTTCATGTTTTTATATTGTATTTATTTATTTTTATTTTGTGATTGTCCATTAACTGCTAATGTATTTATCTGTGCCCCTTTAGGGTATAGATAATTACTGTGACAGGCAATGCATTTTTTGGCAATTGATTGTTTTGGCAATTGATTGTTATTTTTTCTACGTCTTTATTGTTTTGATTAAATTGTTTTGAATTTGGCTTGTTTTTAGTACATTGTAGGGATGGTTAGCGGTTTAAATGAATGAATTGTTTTGTTGGCTAGTTTTTTTATTTATTTAATTGATTTGTTGGCTAGTGCTTTTATTTATTAAATTGATTTGTTGGCTAGTGTTTTTATTGATTTCATTGATTTGTTGATTAGTGCTTTTATTTCTTGAATTGTTTGGATAGGTGTTTATTTCATTGTATTCTTATGTTTTGGAATAACATTTTTTTTATTATTTTGCTGTTTTGGTAATAGATACATTTTATTCATATGTACTATTAGGCTTTTTAGTTCTTTTATTGTTGGGGTGTTTAGGTGCTTGTGTATTTCTTTTATTATTGTGTATTTTTGGCTTTAATGATTTTTATTAGGTTGACCATTGAGTGCTATAGTGGCTTATCATACCCATATTATATGTATGATGTACCACTGTAAAGGATATATTCAACAGGAAGAAACCGGTATGGATTCCAGACGGTAGAGATGTGCTTAAAAAAAATGTAAAAAAACACAAAACATAGTATAATACTGTATGTATAGGAGACAAACAACATATAATATAACATAAATGCTAAAATAAATATATATCAGCTGAGATCAAGGGTGATAGGAATTTTACAACATTTAATAAAATAGTTTAAAACCACTGGACATAAAAAACATATACAAATAATATAAACACATATATTTTATGACAATTTAAAGGACAATTGGTATGGGATTGGTATGGGATCAATATTCAGCTACACCAGATGGAGTGCCCACTCACCGGACGAAAGATGAAAGTAGGCGGTGGATATATTTGAGAGTATCCCCTCTCTTTTCAGCTCACACAGCTACTGCACAGGGATCAGGGCCGAGATGATAGCTGCACACGCCAGACCGCATGTGTTGCTCCCTTGGCGCTCGTTCCTCCTCGCAGATGGTGGTAGATGAAACGCAGCAGATTCGTGCTGCTCACACAGCTGTTACACCGGGTTCGGGGCCAGGATGTCAGCTACAAATGCCTGAACCCCTGAGGAAGAGAGCAGCTCGCTCTCGAAACGCGTAGGGTTAATTTGTTGGGACGCAAACCACTACGCCTGAGTTGCTTCCAGTGCCGTGACGAATCAGCTGTTTATCAGCTTGTACTAAGAATCAACATGAATTTGCAGCGGTGAATCTGCCACCAGCCACCAGGAGGAAGGAGCCCCAAGGGGAAGCAAGCCCACGCAGCCTGGTTATTAACTGCAAAGTTAATGAAGGCGTTAACTCCACCCGCAACCACCCCCCCTTCAAGGCTTAAACACCCACCAATGGCCAAATACCACCATCACCTCCCACTGCTACCCACAATAAACATGGGCATGGCAGCGGTTAGCCGCTAAGGTAATGAAGTTGCCTGTAAATGCATTTCTATTGCATGGGATTCATGCCAGGGGTATATGTGCAGATATTAATGAGTATCAGCTCTGGAGACTCCTGGCATCAATCCAATGCAGGAAAAAAAAATCTAAGTGCCTCTCTCACCGCCTCTCAGCAATTTCTCCCCAGCCTCACGCCAACTTTTCCTGGCATGAGGATTTTTGGAGAAACTCACCATTCTAGAGCCACAATTAGCCTCAATAAACTAATCGAGGCTACTAGAATTGCACGAGTTTCAAAACCTGCCGATAAGTGTTTTGGACGACAGCAAAAATGGTGATTCATGCCTTTATCGCACACTTATCGAGACGTACTGAATAGCAGTAGGCATTTTGGCCGAAAAGGCCTTGATAAGTGGGTTATCGAGGTATATAGAATAGGCCCCTTAGGATGTGTCCCTGCATGACTCTACCTTTTGAACTGTGATAATGGTCCATATTTACAAAGCTGTCTCCTGCTATTAGATACCTTCTGGTGTTGAAAGTCACCGTACAGCCCATTGATTTAAATAAGCTGTAAGATGTATTCCATTGCTAGAATATGTCTTGCGGCATGCTACTTAGTAAATATGGCCTTTTGCATTAGACAAAAAATCCCTCTCAATACCTCGAAGTGGCATTATATTATTGTTCTGCTTCTCCAACAGACGAGACAATTAAGAACCTGACCTCAAACCATCTGGTTCCCAACCTTTCCCAAAGAGGACTAAGCCCTAATAACTATAATAGTAACCTATTTTATTACAGTACAATATGAGAAAATTGAAAATGCAAAAGACTGCTTTTGAACGGATGTGAAAGAGAACCACATAATTCTGTTAATGATCAGTAAAAATCCTCACACTGATGAGACACAAATGGCTGAAAGTGCTGTGTGAGTACTGTAGGTTTGCTGACCATGCACTTATTTAACCTAGGCTATGCTGAACAAGCTGTGTGAAACTGTAGACATAAGCCTACAGGGATGCATAAAGAAAGAGGGGACATTGGGGTGCATATGGTGAAAAGAAGTAAAGTGGTGTACCAAGTTTCCTCAAATAAGTAGGAACACAGTATGATAAATGAATATATTAAAATGATTTTATTTAAAACTAAAAATAATAACACAAATAAAATTCTCTAACTAAGGAAATAAAATAAACCTGTGACTTGATTATCCTTAAGCCCGCATTATATGCATACAAAATAGAAAATACCTGAATTGGTAACAGGTTTCATATAAAGAGATCTATTCCAAAATACGACTACTCGCTTCTACCAGCAAAAGAAAATGAATAACAGGACATAGGACTACAACATCAACCCTGTAAAAATAGTCCTCTTAAGTGCGGGCTTAAGGATAATCAAGTCACAGGTTACGTTTGTGAAGTTGTGGGGTCTCCACTTCACTTAGGCAGCTAAATGTATTTATTTTAATTTTATTATATAAATTCACCTTTTTCTTGATACACTTTTTTATACTATAGGAATGCATGTTAGAATGGATAAGAAGCGGAATGTGACACACTGTGGGGCCGATTCACAAATCAGCGATAAGTGGTTTTAAGTGCGATAGATACCTTTTATAGCACAATACTGCCTGCTGCGCAATCCACAAAGCAGTGATAACAGTGCAGTATCGCGCTATAATTACTTTTTATCACCAATAAACAGTCAGTGGAAAAAAATTTGCACGATAGGCCACTGTTCCCATTCTTCTCCTTCTGTCGTTTCTCACAGGCCAGTCGCTACTCCTCTCCTGGCCCTGGAGGCCTCGGAACCTATGCAGGTCGGTAGTCAACAACCTCAGGCAACTGAGAGAGCGCGGCGGTGACAGAACAGGCTGTGTTTCTACTGTGCTACCTCAGAACATCGTCTCCGAACTGTCCCTTGAAGCCGGGAAACGGGAAGTGTCCTTACGCTGCTGGATCATGATCCGCAGCTTGGCTATGCCGTGCCCCGTGGCAACATTGGGCAGATCAGGCTCACCTGTCTTCTTACTGCCCCGACTCTTTACTGCTATCTGTCCATGTCCTCCTGGGACAGACTGGTGCTGAACGGCGGCAGTGACAGATGCTTCTGGTCGGCTCCGCTGTGGCTACCGGAAGTGACATCATCATTCTCGCGGGAAGACGAGCCATCTTGGGTGGGGTCCCCCACCGGAACTTCCTCGTCCATTTCGATGTCCAGCGCCGGATACTCTAGGTCGATCCTCAGCTCCGCTTGGGCCTTGTTCGGGCCTTTCTCCTCGGCCGCCTCCATTGGAGCCTGTGGGAGGTAAGAGGGTATCTCACCACTCCGCTGGCTTGCGATGAGGTCCTCTTCTCCCGACACGCTGAGAGTCGCCACGGCTGAAGGACTCTTCCGCTGCTCCAGCCGCACCAGCGCATCTCGAATCTCGATGCTAAGCTCTTCAAGACCACCGGTGAGTAGCTTCTCTTTACTTTCAGACAGACAGAGAGAGGAGGGAGGGGAGACAGAGAGACAGAGAGAGGAGGGAGGGGAGACAGGGAGACCGAGAGAGGAGGGAGGGGAGACAGAGAGACAGAGAGAGGAGGGAGGGGAGACAGAGAGACAGAGAAAGAAGGGAGGAGAGACAGAGAGAGGAGTGAGGGGAGACAGAGAGAGGAGGGAGGGGAGACAGGGAGACAGAGAGAGGAGGGAGGGGAGACGGGGAGACAGAGAGACAGAGAGAGGAGGGAGGGGAGACAGAAAGAGGAGGCATGGGAGACAAAGAGACAGAGAGAGGAGGCAGGAGAGACAGAGAGACAGAGAGAGGAGGCAGGGGAGACAGAGAGACAGAGAGGAGGGAAGGGAGACAGGGAGACAGAGAGAGGAGGAGGGGAGACAGAGAGACAGAGAGAGGAGGCAGGGTAGACAGAGAGAGGTGGCAAGGGAGACAGAGAGACAGAGAGAGGAGGCAGGGGAGACAGAGAGACAGAGAGAGGAGGGAGAGGAGACAGAGAGAGGAGGGAGGGGAGTCAGAGAGAGGAGGAAGGGGAGACAGAGACAGCGAGAGGAGGGAGGGGAGACAGAGAGAGAGAGACGGGGAGACAGAGAGAGATGGGGAGACAGAGAGAGATGGGGAGACAGAGAGACTGGGGGGGTGACTGACTGACTGATGGGGGGTGACTGAATGACTGGGGGGGGGTGACTGACTGACTGGGTGGGTGACTGACTGACTGATGGGGGGTGACTGAATGACTGGGGGGGGGTGACTGGCTGACTGGGGGTGGTGACTGGGTCGGGAGGAGGTGACTGACTGTGTTACTGAGTGGGAAGGGGGTGACTGATTGGGGGGTACCTCTGGTGTCCTATGCGCACACACACACACACACACACACACACAGTCTGACACACACACTGTCTCAAACACACACACACACACACACAAACACACACACACACACAATGTCTGTCACACACACACACACACACACAGTCTGTCACACACACACAGTCTGTCACACACACACAGTCTGTCACACACACACACACACACACACACACACACACACACACACACACACACACACACACACACACACACACACACACACACACACACACACACACACACACACACACACACACTGTCTGTCACACACACAATGTCTGTCACACACACACAATGTCTGTCACACACACACACACACACACACACAGTCTGTCACACACACACACACACACACACACACACACACACACAACGTTGAGCAGAAGAAGCAGAAGCAGCAGCTCCCCCCCCCACACACACCTTTGGTTGCTCACATGAAAGTTTACAGAAGAAGCCGACACCACAGATGACCCCCCCTCCCTCTCAGCTCACAGGCAGGAGGCAGCGAGGACTGCACGCACGCTCCTAGGAGGGAGGAGGAGAGCGGGGAGGGAAAAGCCAGGGGCAGCAGTGAGTGCGGCCGGCCAGCGGAACCCCTGGGACTCGATGGGGAGGGTAGAAAGGAAGAGAGGAAAGGCCGCGACCAGCACCATGCTCCCCCTCCCTCCCACCCATCTCCCACCCCAAGCGGGCAGCCATGGGGACCAGGGTGGAAGCGGGGCCTGGGGGGGAACACCCCCGCTACCATCTCCCACCTCGCGGGTAGACACGGGAACCTGGGGGGAAGCAAGGACTGGGGGGGGGAGGAGCGAGGAGGTGGGGGGGGGGACGGGGGAAGTGGGAAGTAGGGAAAGGTAGGTCAGCATTAACCCCTGAAGAAGCCATAGAGATGAAATGCGTAGGGTAAGGTTACTATGCACAGAAGGACGAGAGAGAAGGAGAGAGATCCTGATCATGACCGCAGCTGACAGTAAGAACTGCAGAATCAAGATCTTGCGAGATCTACGTGACACGGAAGTGTGCGGCTGCACAGTGACAGCAGGTACATGGAGGAGAGAGAGGACAGCTCCGGCGAAATCCTCGGCGTGACACATGATGCAGAAGCAGGCTGACACTGAGTGAGAGCTGGTACAGAGAGCGGATAACTCCGGAGAGACACCAAACGTGACATGTGAAATGGAAGTGAAGGTAGATACCGGCAGATCGGGACAGCTATATACTGAATAGAAACAGAGCAACCCAGTATGGGCACTCAGCCACTGTCTGGAGAATTATAAAATAATTAAAAGCATATCTATTTACAATATCTAATAAAATAGTGGGTATTTGTGACGGTAAGGGGTAACCAGGCTCTCAAATAAAGGTTAAGCCTGTTTTTGTTTACCCCTGATCCGTGTATAAGGGTCTAAGAGAGTTAGCTCTTGGAACCAGTAACATTGTACTGTTCAACTGTGTTACCTGTAAAAGTATTTGTTTGTGTTTTTTCCTTTCCGAGCATACCAGCGAGCAGGGATTGCTAGGGGATTAGTTACAAGTGGGGGGGGGGGGTTGCGGAGGAATAGTTGTCAGAATATGCCTAGGTTGTTGGGGTCCAGAGTTGCCGGTTCCCCTAAAAATGTACCCGAGAATCATACTGTGTGCCAATGAGATTAGAGTTCACCACTAGTAAGAGCACGGCGGGCTTTTCAAAGTTGTTCTTACGCGAAGAGAAGAGCAACCGGCTTCGATTTCAAGACAGAAAAAGCCTGCCTGCCAGAGACAAAGTCCTGACTTTTCCGCCCATGTTCTCAAAATTGAACGCAGTGGGATTTCATGCTGATTTGAGTTCCAGAGGATTTGTGTTAACTCGTGGTCAAGAAAGTCCAAATTCTCAGAAGAGAAGGGAGCGGTGGCATGTGGAACTTCCCACCGATTTGGGAACCAGGAGATTCCGGGCTAAGTCCCAGTCTGGGTAAAACTCTTATTTAGAGTTCCCTGCACCTAGGAAAGTCTAGTTTTCGACCCCAGACCCCCAGTAGGTGTGTTTTTGTCTGTATTTTGTGTTCCGTTGTCTGTAAGCGAATTTGTGTGAATAAACGTCAATTTATTTCATTAACCTTGTTTTGCTCAGTGAATGATCCTTGTTAAAAAAGGTGTAAATTGCCTCGTCTCTTGTGACCGTATTAAAATACGAAAATTGCCACACAGTCGGATCCAAAGTGAAACACTAAGATAGGTGTACTGGACCAGTCACAATGACTAGAGAATAGGTGCAGGATAACGTGTCTCTACACCTACTCAAATAGCAAATGAATATAGTAAAATGCCCTATAGAGAGAGCCAATGAAAAGAGGGGGAGGGTGCCAACAACCCTATACACTGTGTAGGTCCCAATAAGGGGCTCTCCCAAATCCCACAACAGTATATAATAACCTAGATGACTGGGTGTAGAGCTAGATGTCTCTACTGATGGCTTCCTGATCTATCACATTCACCAGATGTAATGTCTATAATGTGTGATACCTAACACTGTGGTGCTTGGCGTGATTACCAGACAGCCCTGGTGTAAGTGATCAAGGAAGAGGAGGGAGATATGGTAAAATGCACACTGCTGATAATGTAGGGATCAGTCACTGAGACATAAAGTTGCTGTTAAAAGTAGGCAGATGACTAGATGCTGTACAAAGGTTAAGAACTATATCAGTATAGTACAGAAAGTAGTCTGGTCCAGTCCAATTTCTTAATAATGAGTAACATGAACATGCTGGTATAAGCTGAATATATAGAAGTCTAAGGATAGAGCTGTAGCCTGAGAGTAGACAGAATGAAAGCACATTGGAATCGACTATATAGATTTAGGGATCAGTACCGTCTACATCCCAAGTGGTGCTCTCATCCTTAAAGGTCAGAAAGGAGTAGATAGAAATCACCAGCCAGATAGCCACATACATATGAACTAGCTACGCTTCAGACTTATGGAATATAACCAGATGCCTACCAGTGACGCTGATGTAGTGGTGTAGCTACCTATCCCCTAAATATGCAACCTAAGACCATCGGGTCTAATAGGTAAAGCTAAAAGTATGCATGAGCAGAGAGTCACAACATTGTTGCTTGTCAGTTCCATGTGGTTTGCATGGGAACTCTGCACGTGAGACGCCGACGCGCATGTTTCGCGTAAGAACGATTTCTCAATGCACGTTCCTGGTGGAGTGTCCCATTTTATCTTTGTCTATTTTTATAGCTGCATCAATCATTCAGCAATCGTCCTATTAACCCCTTATGTCTCTGCAGTGTGCCATGGGTTTATACAAAGACCCAATCAGCCCACTCAGGTAAGTACACCAAAGGCACAAATCATCCATACAATTTGTAATTCTTGTTAGCTCACAATATCTCAGCCCTTGTCTGATAATAATACAAATAGAATATATTAGATATTCCCACATAAGGTGTATTTTTGAATCCCTAGCTGCAGATACAGAACTAGGGCTCTGCCTACTAAATCCTTTGGTCTATATGAAACACAGTAAATAAGGAAAGAGTAGGGTATTCTGGTTTAGGTGGAGGGGGACGCTGAGATATAAAATGAGTGGTGATCTGTCTGTCTGTCCTTGTGAAAGGGCAAACTCGCCCGAAACATGTGGGATGAGGTCTTTTTTGTTATGTTCTAGTATCTGTTTTATGTAGATTTAATAAATTGATTTTATTACCTACCTGGTGAGTCTGTCCTCCCAAGGAGCAGCGCTGATATCGATCATATTTTTTCCTTGGTCACCCATTAGGTATGGATGGGGAATAGTAAAGTCAATTAGATATTGATTAGCAGGGTCTCATCAATTGTAAGGTATATAATGCTATTATAATAATGGATTTTGGCCACAATACTTAGTGGACTGCAGATATCCACTTAGAAGAATATTAGACTAATATTGATAAGGATTGTAGGTACTAGCTTTCTTCCAGAACTATCTGAGTGGAACAGAGCATCAGATATAGTTAGAAATAGCACAAAGTCCTAGTGAGCATAGGGTAAGAGATGTAAATGTCCAAGTGGACCTTGGATCTTAAAGATAGGAAGATGGTCTATGGGGTGGCCATTGGTAATGTTCAAATGAATGATGTATACATAAATCCCTCATTTAGACTTTGAGGTGATAGTGTCCTCAGCATATAGATCATTCGTGCATCTTTTTTTAGAAGGTCTTCATCCCTGTTCCCCTTCCTCAAACCAGGAGACTATTGGTCAATGCCTACAAACTGCATGGCATTTAGGTCGCCATTGTGGCATGAGTTGAATATGCCTCGCCACCGGGGTATCAATTATGTTGCATATCATGCCTATGTGTTCGAGGACTCTTTGTTTGAATTGTCTCCTCGTTTTCCCCACATATTTTTTCCTGCAGATACATACCCCTAGATAGATAACCCCGGTGCTCAGGCAATTTACACATTTATGGATCTTATTCATTCTGAAATTATCCCAGTTATTGAAGTCCTTACTCACCCTGATGTATCTACATGTCTTACACCTTTGACAATTGTAAGAGCCAATTGGTTTGGCTGGTAACCAGGTTGGGGTAGATGGTTTGTTGAAATGACTATGTACCAGTGTGTTTCCCTTCTACTGACCATAGATGGGTATGTTTGTAGTACTTCATTAATGTCTTGTCCGCCTTCAGTATATGCCAATGTCGTTGCAAGATTGCTCTTGCATTGTGCCATTGTTTGTTGTACATGTCTAAAAGTAGACTATTTTTTGTTCTGGCCCTAGAGTCTTATTCATGAGGAGGTCTATGCGTGACGTGTATTTTGCTCTCTTTTATGCTGGTTTTATCACTTTCATGCTATAGCCTCTGTCTACAAAGCGTGCTGTCATTAGAGCTGTCTGTCTTTCAAACTCACTGTTATTATTGCAGTTTCTCTTAATCCGTAGGAACTGGCCCACTGGTATTCCATGCACTTGTGGATGATGGCTTGTGGCTTCTATGATTCTGTTAGTGGACATCGGTTTATGATATATAGTTGTTTCTAGTAACCCATTCTGGCCTCTAGATATTTTAAGGTCCAGAAAACAGATACCCTGCATATCGTACTCAAGTGTGAGACATAGATTGTGTTGGTTCTTATTAAGTGTATTGATGAAGTCTTTCAAAATGTCACGAGGGCCACACCGTAGTATCAGCAGATCATCGATAAAACGCACCCATAGGTCCAGATGTGAGGTGAATTGTTGAAGTTCTTCAGTGAACACCATCTGGGCCTCCCACCAACCTAGATAGAGGTTTGTGTAGAAAGGTGGGCATTTCGTGCCCATCGCCATACCATGTACTTGATGGAAAATGTTCAAACCAAAAATAATTCTTGGTCCGTACAAATTCTAATAGATTAAAGTTGCCGTTCAAGCTGCCGTTTAAAAATATATATTTTTTTCCCTCATTCATTATGTGCATCAATACAATCTGCACACTGAGTGATTACTGTAGCTAAGCTTCAGATTGATCCGTTCTCCTGTAATCGATCACTTGCTCCAGGTTATTTAATTCAGTTCTTGCACAGCATTTTGGGCAATATAGTCCTGGAATATGATTGACTGGGCAGTTACTAGATTCATTTTGTGCACTGCTATAGAGAGGGCGGGGCTCAAGAGCCAGAGCCTATCAGAAGGGTAAGGGGGGCTGTCAATAATGTGTAAGGAATCAGGGAACATGTCCTTTGCGGCGTGTTCCCTCCTTACCTGCTGCTGCCGCAGCGGCCACTGTTCCTGCACAAGCGCGCTCCCCTGGTCTCATTACAGCGCGCGCGCACACCCACATCTCTTCTAGCTGCCGCACGGAACCTGGCCCCTCCCCCCGCATGCGTTGCACGTCTCTCCTGCGCGGCATGCACACGCGATGATGTGTGACGATCCCCAGCTGTGTGGCAAGTCTCTCTTCCCTGCCTTGTTGCCTGCAGCCTATCCCAGCTCCGCTGGGGCCGCGCCTCCACTCTGCCCCCTGTCCCCATTGGCCTGTCCTGCCTTTAAATACTTCCTGCTTCCTCCTATGCTTTGCTCAGCATAATCCTATGTAGCCTCGTAAAGCTCACTTCGTTTGTGCAGTGCTCTCTCCTTTGAAGTTAACCTCTTTGTACCGACTCGGCTTGTTTGTGGACCCTTCTGGATTTTGGATTTTGGCATAACCTAGACTACAGCGATCTCTCCTACCCTTGAAAATGGCATACGGACATGGACAATGCTGCTCTCTACAATCCCAGACCATGGTTTACGGACCCCTACTATCCTGTCTTCTCCAATCCCGGAACTCGGCAAGTATACCACATCCTCTACACTCTCCAACCCAGACCCGGCTACGCTAAACTACCTGCCTTCCAGGCACGCCTCCGCTACTGCGGGTGTGTGGTGTTATACCTTCCCACCTCAGTGCCGGGGGCTTGTCTTGTTTGTGGGCAGCACGAGCGTTACATAATGACACTTGTGTTATTGCTTATAAAGACCCCTCCAATTTGTTAAAAACATCTTTAGTGAGGCGCATGCGCGATGGTGTGGTGAATGGCTGCTTAAGCCTTGAGCTCCTTCCCCCATCAATTGAATAAAGCAGTAATATCCACTTTCCAGAGGACGTTGCGACTCAGAATTCCCTCAGACAAGTTAGAGAATGTGCAGAGATGGCCCCACAACAGAATAAAAAAAAATACAGGCGATTTACGCAAATATCTGAACAGATCAGCAGCGAAGGGCGCCGGAGCCAAAATGGCGGTGGGCTCCGCCGCGGGCTGAGATTCTGACCGCGATGAGGATGTGATGGAGGAGCCTGAGCTGCTACCAGTTCGGCGCTGCGATTTCGATCGATTATACAACGACATGAAGACGCTCTTCCGTGCCGAGATACAGGAGCTACGTAAAGAGGTCCAGGGAGTGGGGGAGCGCACGGGTGCCCTGGAGGAAAAAATGGCGGCAGCTTCAAAAGCCATAAAGAAGACGGAGAAGAGGTCCTCACACTTACAAGCCCAAATTTCAGAACTTGCAGACCGACAGGAGGACGCAGAGAACAGGGATCGCCGCAACAATATATAGGAGTAGAAAATGATAAAAAGAGTGGCACTAGCGTAGGGCGCGCGGCGCCTAGAGGGCTTAGAGTAGGGACGCGGCTTTGGCATACAGGCCTAGGTAAATATAGGATGAGACATAGGCACTCCGGAAAAGAGAGGAAAAGAAGCACAGACAACAGGTCCTAGGGCAAAGAGGGATCTTGAAAGAAGAGGAGAAAAGAGAAGGTACACACAGGGACTAGGGAGAGAAGCCTGAGGAGGTCACAGAGATTGAGGGGTTTGTCTCCCGGTGGATGACAACCTTGCTCCCCGACATTCCCGTGGCAGAACTCTTGATGGACCTCTGCCACCGCGCTCTCAGGAGTAGGCCTATGGCAAATGAGCAGCCACGAAACGTCATTGCAAGATTGCACTATTTCCGCACCCGGGAGGCGATATTCCAAAAGACAAGGACTGAAGGTGCGTGCAAGTTTGAAGAAGCCACCCTCCAGTTATTCCAAGACCTATCCCCTCTAACACTGGCCAGACGGAGGAAGCTATAGCCGGTCACGAAAATACTCCGTGAGAGGGCCATCTGATACAGATGGACCTTCCCATTCGGCCTACTGGTCATTAAGAGCGGGAGGGCCATCTCCATGAAGGACCCCGATGAAGGGGATGACTTCCTCCACAAACTGGGGGTGAAGTAGGGCCCGGCAATGAGGCCCCAGGAGGAACCGGCACCGGAGGGGGATTGACAGAGATTTGAAAACTCAAAAAGAAGCCGGGAAACGTCGGCGACAGACAAAGACTAAACGGTTAAAGTGCCCTGGTTCAAACCGTTAAGCCCTGTTAAGTTACCGCAGTTGCGGATAAAGTTATAAAGAAAATGGCGCTGTTTCCCTAAATGCAAAGACTTGGCAGTAATGGGCCTCCCCCTGTTCACCCCGCAACCAAGGCCCCAAAGAGGACCAGAAAGGACCCTATAATGACATCCGTGGTTGAAAGACGGTCAGCAAGCTAAAAGAGAAGATTTGCAACGCACTTACCTGGTCGTGAGGCCTAGCGGTAGGGAGCTGGACAAGGAAGATGGCTGTGGAACGCACGCCGGGCAAGATGGAGGCTAACCCGGCCATGGAGGATCGAGAGTGCAGCAGCGGAAGAAGAAGCACCTGTGGCGGGAAGACAGCGCGGGAAGACATCCACATCCGAGGACGTCCGGCGAGAAAATGGCGGAGACCGGAAGGACGTAACCGGATATGGCCGGGCGGCCATCTTGGTAGAGGCACAACACGACCCACGCTGGATGTTAGAGACAGCAGCCGGGCCCGCGTCACGGAGGCGCGACCCAGGAAGTCACAACTAAAAGTGAGAGAGGGCCGGGGACATAAGACCGCACACAGCTGAAGGGAGCGGACGGCAAAAGGCGGGGGTCAGTAGACGATAGGAGTAGAAAATGATAAAAGGAGTGGCACTAGCGTAGGGCGCGCGGCGCCTAGAGGGCTTAGAGTAGGGACGCGGCTTTGGCATACAGGCCTAGGTAAATATAGGATGAGACATAGGCACTCCGGAAAAGAGAGGAAAAGAAGCACAGACAACAGGTCCTAGGGCAAAGAGGGATCTTGAAAGAAGAGGAGAAAAGAGCAGGTACACACAGGGACTAGGGAGAGAAGCCTTTACAGGGGATAGGCCTAGACGAGCTCAGAGACACCAAACAACAGTTAAACCATAGTTCTCCGTAAGAGAGGAAAGTGAGCCTCCTCTAGACAGGGCGGAAGACAGGAGCAGAGATAGCATAAGGGAGGATAAGAGTCAACCTACAGCTAGAAAGGAGAGGAAGAGCCACACACAAAGGGTAGGAAAGAGGACCTAATAGGCCAGAGTCAGAAGGAGTCGGGTAGACAAGGGCAAATAGTGGGGGCCGCTTACAAGCAACTGCGAAGGAGGGGCTCAGGTCCCAGTGCAAGTGTGCAAATAGGGAGTGCTGAGTTCATTAGAGTTCAATAAAGTGGATGTTGTTTTTTGGTTTCTTATAATGTATTGCTCGTGGCGGGGGGAGGGAGGAGGTGGTTCCACGCCCGCCATCGTCATGGGACTCCACATCGGTACCTGGAGGTCAGTCCTCAGGTGGCTTATGCAAGACCCCACTGGACCGGTAGACTTGGGCTGTGAAAAAGGAATGAAGACCACCCAAAACAGAGCCCGGACCGGAAGCCCAGGAGGGGCAGTCAGGGTGGCTGCGGGGGTTCAACCAAGGTTGTCCACCGAATGTTTTATCTGTCTATGTGTCATTCTTTCAATGTTTCCCTTGTGTGTATCCCTTTGTTTCTTCCCCGCACAGCCAACGAGCACAAGAAGGAGGAGGTGGGACCCGAGACAGAGAGTGGGATGCGGAGACGCTAAGGTCTCCACACAAGCCCACAACCAAGACAAGAAGCCAGGCGCCACAAATGGGTAGAGACATTACAATAATCTCCCACAATGTAAAGGGATTCAACAGCCCCCACAAACGGAGAATGGCCATGACTGATTATAAAAAATAGACACCGATATCATTCTATTGTAGCTCCCTGAAATACATAGATAACAGGTACCAGCAGTGGGTTTCAGCCGCAGCCAATAAAAAAAAGAAAGGAGTAGCAATTTTAATACACAACCGCTTAGCGCTAGATATCAAGCTAACCAAAAGAGATAAAAACAGGCGGTTCATAATTGTAGTGGGCGATATCCGTGGGCGAACCATCACACTGGCGAACGTTTACGCGCCCAGTGATCAGGCGGACGCCTTCATTGATAGATTCTTTACAATTCTGAGCAAGGTAGCATAAGGCGGAGTAGTACTTGGAGGTGATTTTAACCAAACACTAGACCCGACCATAGATAGATGCACCCCGGGAGGCCTTAAAAGACCGAAGGGTTGAGCCTCTTGGATCCGAGGCCTGAAGGCAAATAGGTTAGTCGACATATGGCGCGAGCAGCACCAGGGAGAGAAGGAGTTTACATTCTACTCACACCCACACGACCGATACAGCAGGATAGACTACCTCTTTGTGTCCAATAGAATGGTTTCGCAGATCTCCCACACGGGAATCCATGATATTTCATGGTCAGATCATGCACCAGTCGAGCTGCGGTGCACTGATTTTGGAATGGACAGGCCAGGAGCAACTTGGAAACTCAACAAGTTATTGATCAAAATCCCTGAGATTGAACTAAAAGTGGGGGATAGAATCAGGGAATATTTCAGCAAAAAAGTTGGTAGTGTGACATCACAAACCACCCTATGGGAGGCCCATAAGGCGAAACTAAGAGGTGAGCTCATAGGGATAGGGAGTAGGCGAAAAAGAGAAAAAGACAATAAGATTAAAATTTTACAATCTGAATTGGCAGTCCTATCCGCCTAACATAAAAAAAATAAACAAGCACTGACTCTGAAGGCCTGGCTTGATACAAAAACAAAGCTAAACTTTCTGATGTCCTACCGAGCTGAGAAGGAGATGACTTGGTCTAAACGGAAATTCTATGAAAAAGCGAACAAGCCTGATACCCCGCTTGCCAATAAACTTAGAGACAAAGCCCATAACTTTCACATCCAGGCAATTCGGACAAAGCACAGTGACTATACTTCTGACCCCAAACAAATTGTAGAAGAATTTAAAACTTTAAAACCTACTACGAGACCCTCTATGATGGGGCAAAGGTCTCCCATAATAAGACCACTCATACACAACTAAAACCATTCTTGAAGGGAGCAAATTTACCCAGATTGGGCAGAGAGGAAAGGGACGCGCTACAGGAAGACTTTAGATGTGAGGAGCTGACAGAGGTAATTAAGTCACTGAAGCCATCCAAAGCACCGGGCCCGGATGGCTTCTCCAATCTGTATTACAAAAAATTCCAGAAATTACTAGCCCCTCACCTTCTAAAGCTGTTTAATTCCTTCCTGGCGGGTGCCCCAATACCTAGTCGGATGCTCCAGGCGTCTATCTCGGTGATCCATAAACAAGGGAAGGACCCAGCAGATTGCAAAAGTTATCGACCAATATCACTAATAAATTCGGACACTAAAATCTTTTCCAAGTTATTGGCTAACCGACAAAACAAAGTTATGCCAAAGTTGGTCCACCCTGATCAGGTAGGGTTCATACTGTGGGCCTTATGCAGAGAGCATCGTTATTTCGAAATTCGCCATTTTTTGTACAATTTCGCGCAGAAACCGGCAGAAAATGGCGAGTTCCGAAAAACGCGCCATTTTGTTTTTTCAATTGCTAAAACTCGCCTCGCGGCTGGCGAGATCCTCCATCTCGCCATTTTTAAAACTCTCCGAATGCAGAGAGGTGCGAACGGCATAAAGCGGCTGTTCGCGCCAAAAAATGCCGCGATTCTCGCATTTTTGCCGCGCCAGGAAAAGATGGCAAGATGGCGCTCGCCGCCTATAGTAAAGGGGAAAAAAAGGCGCAAATTTATTTTTACACGTTTCTGAAGCGCGCATCTCGCCAATTTAAACTCGCCACACGCATCCATGTTAAACATAGCAGAATTCGCACTTTTCTGCATATGGAGAATAAAACTCTCCAAAAAAGCTACTTTTTATGAAATTCGCCAATTTTAAAATTCTATGCTCTCTGCATAAGGCCCTGTATGCGGGAGACAGGCGGCAGACAATACTAGACGGATAATAGATCTAATCGATTTGGCACAACGGAAAAATATCCCGTCTATGGCACTTAGTCTGGACGCCGAGAAAGCCTTTGATCGGATTGATTGGCCCTACCTGAGAGAGACGCTTGGGGAGTATGGTATAGGGGAGAGAATGTTGGGCGCAATTCTAGCTCTTTATCAGGAACCGACGGCGAGGGTTAGACACAAGGGCTTCCCGTCGGAAGAATTTCTGATAAAGAGTGGCACCAGGCAGGGATGCCCCCTGTCCCCACTTATCTTTGCACTTTGCATTGAGCCCTTGGCGGCGCATATTCATCTCAGCCCAGACATAGCAGGAATACAAATCCAAGAGCAGTCGCACAAGGTGGCCCTGTATGCAGATGATGTTATCCTAACGTTATCAAAGCCCCTTAGCTCTCTGCCGAATGTTTTTAGCTTGTTGGGAGAATTTAATAAGATTTCTGGTTTCAAAATCAATCAGTCCAAGTAAGAAGCCCTAAACATCAACCTGCCAAAGGTCACTGAAAAATGAATCGATGTGAATTTCAATTTCAAATGGCAAGCCTCCTCCATTAAATACCTAGGGGTTAACATTACCAAAAATTATAGCGCCCTATATAAAGCCAATTACCCCAGACTAATAAGGACCCTAGAGGAGGATCTCAGAAAATGGTCAGGCTATGCAATTTCCTGGATCGGCAGGATCCAGAGCCTCAAGATGAATCTCCTCCCCAGAAACTTGTACCTTTTTCATACCCTCCCGGTACAAGTGGCCAAGGATGACATCCTCCATCTGCAGTCCTCTATGGTGAAATTCATATGGGGTAACAAAAAAACACGCATTAAATCTAGTACGCTAATTAGACCAACTATAAGAGGAGGACTGGCGGTACCTTGCTTGATATCGTATTTCAGAGCGCCCAATTATACCAAATTACTCAATGGCACATGCACCCAAGCCTGCAAAGATGGGTTGAACTAGAAAAAGAGTGCTGTGCAACTGTGGCACTACATGACTTAATTTGGCTGCCAAAACAGGTAATTAAGACCATGGGCGAGCCGCTAGCCGCGCTGAGCAGCTCGTTGGCAACTTGGGAGGCTACCAGGTATCGGTGTGCCCTTACGACACAGCATACCTTAATGACTCCGTTTGTGGGGAACCCTGATTTCGCTTCGGGCCTGCTGGGCAGAAACTTAGCAATCTGGAAACTGAAGGGCCTCACGAGGCTCTTACATTTGGAGGGCAGAAGATCTATAAAATCCTTTGAGCAAATTAAATCAGAAAAAGAGATGACAAATTTTTTAGATACCTCCAAATACGAGCATTTTACACAAAAATTCCAAAACGCCCCAGGCGCACAAATTTTGAGCAGCTGTGTTCAAGAGGGACGGACACCACGGGACTCACTTCTAGGATTTACAGGGAGGTGGTCTGTCCTGGAACAACTGATGACATCAAACTCAGTTATAGAACTAAATGGGAGATGGACTTAGGGGAGACGCTAGAAGACGCAGACTGGGACACTATATTACTGGCAGCGGCAAAAAGTTCTATATGCACTACTTTAAAGGAGAATGCATATAAAGTCCTGATGCGGGGGTACCTCACCCCAATGCGATTGGCAAAGTTTGTTAAGGATTACCCTCCACTGTGCCTGAAACAATGTGGGGAACAAGCAGATTTGCTACATATGCTGTGGAGTTGCACCAGGGTGGCCCTAATATGGCAGAATATTCGAAATTGGCTACAGAGAATTCTCGGACTCGCGGTCCCCTTGGACCCCTGGTTGTTCCTGCTAGGCAGACGCACCCGGGGGCTAAGCAGACCGGCGCATAAATTGGTTGCACATTTTGCAACAGAGATGGGGGAGTGTACCTGAGACAGGTACAAAAGGTCCCTTATATCTCCATCACAACACTCCCTTGGCAGCACGCTACTCCATCTAGGGGTTTGAGCGAGGTCTCTTTCCATAGTACTCCGACATTTTGCAACAGCCCTGAGGCGCGAAATCGCAGCATTATGGAAGCAACCAGATTTACCCACAATCACGAAAATTAAGAATAGAATATGGTACATTTGCCGGATGGAACAATTGACGAGTCTGGTCAATGACACCGGCACAAACTTTCTAAAAGTATGGGCTCCCTGGCTGGCCCAGTCTGATATCCCAGGGGTAGATGCCACCACCATACTGCTCTGATAGCTTGAGATGCATTCTCCTTTGAAGTGCCAGTACAGACAGTAAATAGGCAGAGAACAGGTTGGGCTGACAGGAGTTAATATTGCTCTGCTAGTGAGTCCGGGGTCCGAGGAGAGGTCCCTCTCCAAGAAGATGCGAAATTTAAAGACGACAGAGAGGTCAGTGCTCCTCATGCGGTTCCCCCCCCCCCTCTTCCACCTCCCCCCCTTCAATTGTCATTGTCTCTTGTCTTGTGTGCCAGTCGGTCACCCTTGTGAGTCAAGTTTGCTCACAATGAGAAAAATAAGGGGGGAATATGGACACAAATGTAACACAGTGTGTTGTTAGACTATGTTAGACATGTACCATGCACCCAATAAACACTTTTGATGCAAAAAAAAAAAAAAACATCTTTAGTGTCCTTAAGGTAGGATGGCAGGGCCATCTTGACCATAAATATCTTTAACTATTTCCCTACCTTTCTCCTACCTTTTCCTCTAAATTTCTTCAACACCTTCTCTTACTTGCTTGCTCTATTGTCTTAACACCTATGCTCTCTTAGATCAGATTTTCACTTGGCACACTCCTCCAAAAGCAACCCTAACAAAAGTAGTTAATGCCCTTCATGACAAAAACCAAGGTCATTACACCCGTTATTTAATATTCAATCTTTCAGCTGCTTATGATTTTCTGGACCACCCTACTTCACATTTTCCACACTCTTCATATCTACAGTATAATAAAGCTCTATCTTCGATTTCCTCATACCTCTCCTTTTGTATGTTCTGTGTCTCTATTGCTAACACTCTTCCTCTGTCATTATTTCTGTTGGATCACCCCAGTGGTCTGCCCTGGGACCTCTTATTTTTGTAAGGCAAAAATGAAGATGGGCTCAACAGCAGGGAGTGAATCCAGATGGCTAGAGCATGCAGAACTTTATGGCGCCAAGAGCTTGGCGTTAGAGACGGACTGTGCATCACACAGTTGGTGCAAGGCAGGATCAACAGACAAATGCAGTACTATGGATGAGGCAGAAGTGAAGGTCAGGCAGGCTGCGATCAAGACAGGAAGCAGGCAAGATAATGATTCAAACAGGCTGGGGTCAGGGGAGGCAAAAAGCAACAAGTAATCAAGCAGGGTGGAGTAAGGGCAGGCAGAGGTTACACACCTAGTCAGACAGACAAAAGATCGATCTGTCAGCAATAAAGTCAAATAAATAGATGCTCTGATAGCAAGGCAAACACCTTTACAACCCCAAAGACAGAGCTCCCAAAACTCCCTCCCAAGTATGGCCATATTGCCCCCTTTTCCATTACTGTCAGCAGCATTATCATATGCACAGAAGCACAAGGACGCTGCCTAGATGTCACATTTGTCTCCTTCCTCACATGTCATGCTCTCTCTAAAGGCCATTGATTTTTTAATAGCCTGCTTAACATTGCTAAGATATGCTCTTTCCTCTGTCACTAACGTATGCCCTCATTCTCTCTTCCGTCTTGACTATTGTAACCTTTCAGTGTCTGATTTTCCTCCCTCTTACCTTTCTTCCATACAATCGATTCTAAACGCTGCTGCTAGAATCATTTGACTCTCCTAAATGGCTCTTGTATTCTGCTCAAATCCGTATCCTTCTTTCTTATTAAATCCTGTATTATTTAAAAAATTCTCCTCACTTTCAAAGCTATACACTCCTCTGCCCCTCTTTATATTTTAGCCCTAATTTATCGCTGTACTCCTGCTCAATAATGTCTTCTATCAACCCCTATTGTATCTTTTCTCCTGAAACCTATTGCACTTGATGCCCTGTGCCTTTTCCTAATGCTTACTTTTCTGATTGAAGTGTCTAGTGTAGTTTCAAAAGTCTTGGTGGACCCCCCTCTAGCTCTCATATCCCCACCTCTCTGCTCCCAAACACCCTCACTTCTCTTTCTCTACCAAACCTCCAGCTCTCTCTCCCACACCCACACATCTCTCTCTCCCACAGCCCCACTATTCTCTCTCCCACTCTCAATAACCCCCCTCCCCAATACACACTAAGCCCCCCAATACACATATCCACTCCATCTCACCAATACACATATGAACCCCACAATACACGTAACAACACCCTCCCCCAATACACATAATATCCCCCCAATACACAAAATCCACCTTTCCCAATAACTAACACACACAAGTTACTTATTGTAGAAACCTGTTGCTTGACACACATGCCTAAACCTTTCTGCTCTCCACTGTCATTCTATTACTATAGCCATTACCAACCTCATCAAATAAAGGGATTCTTATTATTCTGTAAATTCTTTATAATCTCCATTAATAATGGGGAGGTTTACTGTTAATAACTGTAAAAGCTATGTGTATTGAAATAAAACTCTATGGGGCCTATTCTATATCCTTTTCGGTGGGCATGAATCGCCAATTTTTTCAGTCGTCCAAAACAGATTGCCGGGCAAGCGGCGTTAAGCCACTTATCGGCAGGTTCTGAAACTCGTGCAATTCTAGTAGTCTCGATTAGTTTATGAAGGCTAATGGTGGCTCTAGAATGGCGAGTTTCTCCCAAAATCCTCACGCCAGGAAAAGTTGGCGTGAGGCTGGGTAGAACCTGCTGAGAAGGCGGCGAGAGAGGAATTAGAAAAAAAATGCTTTTTTTCTGCATCGGAATTATGCCGGGAGTCTCTGGAGATGATACCCATTAATATCAGCACCGGAGACCCCCGGCATGAATTCCATGCAATGAAAATGCATTTATAGGCAACTTCATTACCTTAGCTGCTAACCGCTAAGGCAATGAAGGGGTTAACTACCAGTTCCATGTTTGTTGTGGGTAGCGGGGGTTGGTGAATGTGGTATTTGGCCCTTCGTGGGTGTTTAGGCTTTGTGGGGGGGATGCTGGTGGAGTTAACGCCTTCATTACCTTTGCGGTTAACCCCTCCCGCTACCACCCGGCAGGCCTAAACATCCATTCTTGGGGCTGCTATTCATTTCACCCAATCCCTCTACCCACAATAAAAAATACACACACAACAATCCTACTACCACCTCCTCAACCTCCCACCCGCCCTCCCTCAACAGATACAGTATACTTTTGGGCAAATATAACTATTATCCACATATGGATAATAGCTCATTTGCAAATTTTAAAATCAAACATTAGCCAGCCAGCATAAAGTAAATAAAACTTTCTACTTACCCCTGTCTTCATGAAGGGAGTCCTCGTCAGCATTCTCCAGGTCCATGTCCTCCATTGCCAGCAAGAGTACATGAAAAATACAATCTAACGGCCCCTAACCCCATAATCACCATAGCGATGAATAACCGCTATAGTAATTAAGGGGTTAACCCACCCTCCCCCGCTACCCACTCGGAAGGCCTAACCTCCCACCCCAGGCCAACTATACCCAGCCTCTACCCATTAATTGGCACAGTGGTTATCATACCCATATAAATAAGTAGTCATAAGCTGTAGGGCTAGAAGGGACCCTGAGTGGGCTGCAGGTGAGTTCTGGGAAAATGACCAGAGCTGGACCAGGCATGGCAAGAATGCTTCAGAAGGAAGATGTGCCACTATTTGTCTCATGATGAGAGGTATAGCCAACTGTCAATTCCTTGTATGCTGAAAACCCATCCTGTTTATGAAGATATAGTGGAACCCAATAAAGAGTTGTGTTGAAAAGTTTCTGGTGCCCTGTTCTACAAGTATTCCACTCCTTTACAGCCTTGGCCTGACCCCACGTGGAAAGAAGACCCTGAGATAAAAGGTAACCAACTAAGCCAACACTCTATTGGAACAGGTAAAATCCTGTCAGGGAGAGTGAGATAGATTGTACACTACCTACATTTTTTTTTTCATTTTTTATATCTATATACTTAGACATTATGAAAGCTTTTGGCAAAGAGGGAGCAGGAAAGAGAGGGGGGGGGGGGAGAGTTAAGGAGTGTTCCCTGAGAGAAAACACAGACACACAGACACATATTTACCCCCTCTGAAAACCATATCTTTGGGATAGGACTGCTCTGGTCTGTTTGGAGCTGCTCTGCAAACAGATGTTGGGGAAGGACTGGATGTGTGCAGTGACAGCTCACCCACTCAGCAAGCAGGGATAAAACCAGTGATGGGATTCAGCCGGTTCGTGCGAACCTCTTCATAGAATTTAACAAGTTACATAGTTACATAGTTACATAGTAGATGAGGTTGAAAAAAGACGTACGTCCATCAAGTTCAACCTATGCTAAATTTAGACAACAGATACTTTATTCTATATCTATACTTACTTATTGATCCAGAGGAAGGCAAACAAAAAACCCCATTAAGGGGAAAAATTAATTCCTTCCAGACTCCAAGAATTGGCAATCGGATTAATCCCTGGATCAACATCCTTCCCATGTACTTATTTGGTATATCCCTGTATACCTTTCCCATCTAAAAAGATGTCCAATCTTTTTTTGAACAAATCTATTGTTTCTGTCATCACAGTCTCCATGGGTAATGAATTCCACATTTTAACTGCCCTTACTGTAAAGAGCCCTTTCCTTTGTTGCTGGTGTGAAAGGGAAGGGGAGGGTTAATTCCCACTTGTGATGCTAACCAGGAGTAGGCAATGTTTGATCATGATATAAAAATATAAACATCTTCATAGCATAGGACAGTTCATAAGACTCAGGATTCCAGATAGTCCAATGTTAAACACACTCCCATAGATTATGCCACTAGCCATATAGGTAAGTCTTATGTGGTGGTCTAGGTAACCGTGTGTGGGACGGATCACATAAATGAAGTAAATGGATTACTCACTGCTGACCTTGGGGATATCCTGGTCCTGTCCTGCGTGCTCCTACCAAGGAACAATTGAAGAGAGTACAGGGAAAACGGCGGTGCATCTGCTGCTGCTGCTGAAGATTGGAAACCACAAACTGCAAACCACAAAATATCCTAGGTGCAAAAATTTATTTTAGGGCATAGTAACAGCCAAAAAGAACACTCTGACGTGTTTCCCGTGGTATCCCATCCTTTGGATAAAGCGTGGGATACCACGGGAAACGCTTCAGAGTGTTCTTTTTGGCTGTTACTATGCCCTAAAATAAATTTTTGCACCTAGGATATTTTGTGCTTTGTTGCTGGTGAAATTTCCTTTCCTCCAACCTTAAGGGATGCCCGAGTCCTTTGTACTGCCCGTGGGATGAATAGTTCTTTTGAAAGCTCCTTGTATTGTCCCTGAATATATTTGTATATAGTTATCATATCCCCTCATAGACGCCTCCATTCTAATGTAAATAAATGTAATTTAGCTAGCCTCTCCTCATAAGTTAGAATGCCCAACCCCTTTATTAATTTGGTGGCTCTTCTCTGCACTCTCTCTAGTTCACAGAACCTGTCCTTAAATCCGCTCTTGGGGGGCCCGCTCTCTCTCCCCTCTCCCCCCCCCCCCCAGTAGGGTAGAAGAATCAGCATCAGAATGTACAGCTGGTCGCTCTTGGATAGCGCCTCGGCATAGAAGGAGTGCAATATCCGGAACAGCGCCTCCTTGTCTATGTTCTCGAAGTCCAGGCTCTGCGCCTTCTCACTCAGGTACTCCCGGAAGATGTGCACCGCATAGCGTGTGGCCAGGCAGGTGTTCTTGCTCAGCCGGGCACGCTCGGGGTGCTCAGACGGGGACACAGCACCTCCTCCACCACCCACCCCTGCCCCTCCGAGCTGCAGCAGTAGCGGCTCCACGTCCTCAACCACTACAACCCCGGAGTGCAGGCCGACTGCGAGAGCGGGGCAGACGCGGGGTGCGGGGTAACTCCTGCCGCACTCTTACCTGGCGGCCGGTTGTAAGAGGGCTCCAACAGTGAGACCTCCTCTGTTTCCCACTCCAGCTGCATCTCATCCTCTTCCAGCTCATCATCCTCGTCTTCATCCAGCAGCAGCAGCTCGTCATTGTCCTCCTCTTCATCCCCAGTGATATGCACCTCCTGGCTCTCCTCGTTCTCCTCTTCCTCAAGGGGAAGGTATGAGGAGAGTCTGCATGCGTATGATGGGGGTTCTGTGGGTATTAGGGGGGCTGTCTGTTGGTGTTAGGGGAGTCTGTATGGATATAATGAGGGGTCTGTATGGGTATGAGGGGGTCTATGTGGGAATGAGTGAAATAATAAGAGGTGTAAAGAGTTGACTAAAATGAGTAGGCACGGCAGAGGTTGTAAAATTATTTTTTATTGAAGTCAATATAAATTGAAGTTGTTTTCTCCATAAACGGCTACGGGTGTTTCTTAAATTGTTTTATATGACCAAATATTTACTTATTTAATCAACAGTTCTTTTATCAATTCAGCCTAAAGTGTTTACTGTATTGGTATGTCAACTTTGTTACATTGATGGTTTCAATTATTGATTGTAGAAGAAAGCAAATACTGATAAAATTGGTGAACTGCACATAACACAAACCAAGCCAACAACTTGTCATATAAAAAAAAAACCTGCCTTTTATTTAGAAAGCACACACATCATTTGTACAGGGACATGAAATGATAGACCAGGGGTGGCCAACTCTAGTCCACCAGGGCCAACAGGTCAGGTTTTCAGGATCTCCCTGCTTCAGCACAGGTGGCTCAATCAGTGTTTCAGTTGTTGATTAAGGATCTGTGACCTGCTGGTGGTCCTTGAGGACTGGAGTTAGCCACTCCTGTGTTAGACCATACACATTCATGTTTTGGAGCTGAGTCCAATGTCGGCTAGTCAGCAGTTCATCAGTGTTTTTCACGTTCTCAATGGTTGTAGTTTCTACATTTAGTTATAAAGAATCATGTAAAGAGATTAAAAAAGGAGACTCAAATCTACTGATGATGAGGGGGACTGGGGGAGATATGATGATGAGGGGGAGAATCTGATGGGGATGATGATAAGGGGGAGAAGCTGATGAGGGGGAGAGCTGAGGAGGGATGATGAGAGTGAGGACCAGGGAGAGGATGGGGGAGGAAGAAAAATATTGCAATGAGTATTATTTTTTATTACTATGCTGATTTATTTAAAGTGTATGGTGAATTTTACACAACTTTGGAGAAAAAAGCCCAATAGTATTTGAAACAAAAAAAGCTGTTGAATCTCATTGTGGATGGGTGCAGAGAGGATCCTACCCTCTACATTATGGTAAAGTAGAGGGTGGGAATGGGAACCACTCTGCACCCATCCACAATGAAATTCAACAGCTTTTCCAGTGGCGGATTTCCCATTGGGCCGGGGCCGGGGCCTGGGCAGCAAAATTTTGGGGCGGAAAAAATCTCCGCCTCATATAGATAAGTAATTTATATTTTATCAGGTGAGAGAGAACCTTTTGCTAAAATTTCTAAATCCTTCCACTGGATAAAACCTGCTGGAGGTGCCGGTACTCATTACCAGACATCACTGGCACACAAAAAGCCATGCTTACCGGTGAGTTTACTGGTGTTACATCCTGTTTTATTTAATGGTTTGAACCACTGCACACATAAGATTTGGTGACCATTTTGTTTCCATTTAGGGATCACAGACACCGGTAACCAATTCAGCTCCAGGTGATACCCTGATTCCCTTACTGTGAAAAAAGCCATAGAAAAAAGAAAAATCAGACAAGCAGGACTGCTGCTTTAAAATACTCATATTTTGTTTCTTCTTATTAGTTTTATTTGCATGTGAAGAATGATACAAACAAAGATTGCCTTACAAGCCTTAAACTCATATATAACTACAATTCAGGGGAAACGTGATTAACCAGATGTCTGCATTATCAAACATTTTTGTTTTATTTCACTTAACTAGAATAGAAATACATACCATTTTTTTGCAAATCAGAGTCAGCACCATTGTCTAAACAAACTTTAAAGCTTCTTTAAATCTTCCACTTCAGTCCTTTCAAGATAGCTGTGGGAAATTAAATACAATTCAATACAATCTTAAACATATTCAGAATTTTTGGAATATTCTATTATTCAGGATATTTTATAAATCATATGGTAATTTGTTTAATCGTTTAAACCACAAACTATGCCCAAGAGCAAACTTAGGTAACATTGTTAAGTGTATTAAACTAACATAGACAACATTATACAATTGAAACAAATGTTCTCATGAAAAAAGCTGTCACAATAAATGTACTGTATATTTTAAAGATAAAAAGGATGAAATTGCTGCAATGTTGCACGCTGGTACATTTTCTGCATTGAAACCAGGGAATTTTCTTTATTGGAACACACGGTACAAGCTCATTGACTTGAGTGCTAGAAGGTGTCTTATGACAGAAGATTTCATGGTAAATATGGCTCTTTCTTTTTACTCCCTCTTGGGAGATAATCACAGATGGCAAATGTATTTCTGACAGGCCTGCTTAGATGAAGCCTTAAAACATGCATTACATCTATCAAACATGAAAAAGGTTTCTTATATTGGACACAGATGCAAAAGCATGTACAATAATAGAAAAGTCCTTTAACTTGACAATTCAAAATCTCTGCACTCTACAAACAAGACTCATAAATACAAGACCGATTTGCTTGTGTTACCTGTGGCAGAAAAGTTGTTAAAATTTTCCATACAGGAGGCGCATGCGCGACGGCTGACTGAATGGACGCTTGATCAGAGAGCTCCGTTCACAGCCGGCAACAAAATAAATTAAAAAAGCACAAATAACGCGGAGATCCCTCCCAAACACATCTGCCCAGGTAGCTAATATTGCAAGGATGCAGAAGGGGACAAGATCAAAGAGACCCTCTACTGTCCTCACAGATTACTTTGCCAAGGGGATTCGGCGCGTGCCAAGGGCCACGAGGGCCTACACGGAGCGGCACTGAATCGGAAGAAGACGACGATGGCGGCAGAGAAAAACAAATAATGCGGAGAAGGGATATGCAAGAATGCTGCCAAGATATTAAAAGGTGTCTCCAAACAGAAGTAGCTGCACTGCGGGCCGATATTGGGAGCATATGAGCGCGCACGGACTCCATCGAGAGAAAGCTAGACTTCCACCATAAAAGCCCTGCACAAAACAGATAAGCAACTGGCCCAAGTTAAAGACACAGTACGAGACCTCACGGACAAGCAGGAGGACACAGAGAACCGTGACCGTCGCAACAACGTGCGGATAAGGGGGGTGCCAGAGGACGAAACAGACCCCGAGGATTTCCTGAACAGATGGCTGACACAAATAATGCCAGGTCGCTCCGAGCAGTACACCCATCTGGATCGGTGTCACAGGGCCCTCAGGTCGAAGCCACAGCAAGGGGACCCCCCACGGGACATAATAGCGTGCTTCCACTTTTTCAAAATAAAGGAAGCCTTCTGTCAAATCACCCGCAATGACACTGTGTTTGAAGGCCACAAACTCCAGGTGTACACAGACATCTCCCCCACCACCCTCCTTAAAAGATGGCAGCTTACCCCCATCACTAAAGTGCTCCGAGATGAGGGGATTCGGTACCGGTGGCTTTATCCGTTCAGCCTCCTGGTCACCAGGAATGGTTCCTCGCAAATACTGAGGCGCCTGGAGGAGGGAGGGAACTTTCTCACTAAGCTGGGGCTCCAAGAGAAAATTCCAGAGGACGCAGTTGGCGGGATATCAGCCCCAGACCCAGCTTGGAGGGAGGCGGGAAGAGCAGACAAAAATAGGCAGTCCCACAGCCCTAAGTGAGCAGATCCTGGAGGGTCCACATTAAAAAAACATTAAAACACTTACTTGTTCCAGTTGCCCCAGTTGTTCCTGATGTTGCTGTTGAAGCTCTACGGGCTCTGGAAGGATCCCGCCATGCCCTGTTGGAAATCGGCCCCAAGGTACCTGTGGCGCGAAGCGGAGCTCCTTGGTGACTGGCGGCCATCTTGGTTCAGCTCCGGCAACAGACTGAGATCGAGGAGGAGCCAGCTGACGTCAGAGAGGAGGAGCCGGCGACTCTCGCAAGACGTCCAGGCGGCAGGGGATAGCGTACCTCCAAGATGGTGCTGGGAGGAGACGGAGGAGGCGGAGCCAGCGCTGAGCACCGGAAGAGCTGAGACGTGCCAAATTTAAAAGACTCTCTGCACACAACCGGGGGGGGGGGAGATGGAGGAAAGGAGCGAGAGGGGGGGGGCTTAGAGGTTGAGGGGGGGATAGGATGGGACAGCGGGGGGGAAGGTCCACTGATAGGGGCAAGGTGCCAGTTTAGCAGGGAAGTAGAGGGGGCACAGGAGGCAAGTGAGGGGACAGGGGCAGAGGGGTAGATGGAGGGCATAAGTGAGAGGTAGATTGGGGGGGCAGGGGAGGGGGTAGGACATTAGGGGGATTGGAGGCAGGCGGCAAGGGGCTAGGGGGAGAGTAGTGGGGTACGGGAAAGGGGGGGGGGTGCTACAGGGGGGGAAGGGCCCAGGCATACGAGGTACCAACAGGAACCATATAAGACAGTGACCAGGCAATAGTAAGAATCTCATATGCAATGAGCTAATAGGACAAATCTAGTTGCAGCGTATAGGGCACGAAGGAGGGGGACGTAGGATATGGGGGGTCACCAGGAGCAAAGGAGGGTGGGGAGCAACATCAGCTGTTTGGGTAGTTAAGAGTTGGGAGTTTAGTTGATCTAGTGCTTTAAAGGTTCTATATTGTTCAAAAATAAAGATACGGTTAAAATAATGCGATGCCGGCTGCGACGGAAGTCTAGCCGTCGCTGTGTGCCTGCATACTCGGGACGGGGCAAATGCCCGCGACGCCGAGGAAGTCCTTGGGAGAAGGTTGAGTGGAGCAGCCCTGGAAGGGAGAGGAGGACTGAAGAGGGCATTGTCGAATTCCACCAACCCGAAGGCAAGGATGGGGCAGTGGTCACAGACCGCGGACACCACACCCATCATGTTTTATACGTTTTTCTTGTCGTTTTCCCCTTTTGTGTACTATGTCCCCTGTGTATCCACCCCATCCCGTCACTTCTCCTGCCTAGGTGGTACCCGCAGAAGTGGGGCAAAACGTTGCGCACTGGTGAGGATCAGAGGCATTCCAACACACGTCAGTCATACCAGCTAGAAATGCAACTTATGAGAGGTGAGACTACACACACACCATGGCTTTAACCTTTATCTGACACAACGCCAAAGGACTGAACTGTCCCCGTAAACAGAAGATAGCACTCACTGACTATAAAAGAAAGAGGGTCGACATTGTGTTAATCCAGGAAACACATTTTAGCACCACCAGCTTCCCTAAATACTTTGATAAACAGTTTAAACAAGTATATCTGTCCTCTGCAAAAGAACAAAAAGTGGAATGGCAATTTTGGTCCACAATCGAGTGGGGCTGGTGGTGGATAAAGTGAATACAGACAAAGAAGGCAGGTTCCTAATGCTTACGGGGTCCATAAATCAGCAACCAATAACGATCGTCACAGTATATGCCCCCAATGGTCACGACCCGGCCCTCTTTAAAATTTCATTCGCTACCATCCGAAAACACAGTAAGGGCGCCCTGATAGTGGGTGGGGACTTCAACACAGTGTTGAACACAACATTAGACAGATCAGCCTCCCACAGACCTAGAACAATGCTTTGGACTACGGCTCTGGAACAAGGGCTGGGGGCTTTGCAACTGGTCGATGTCTGGAGGGAGTTACACCCATTAGATAGAAACTATACCTTTTACTCGCACCCACATAATTCATACAGCAGAATCGATTACTTCTTTGTCTCTAGTAGACTGGTCCCAAAGATCGCCCATGCAGGGATCCATGATATTTCGTGGTCGTATCATGCACCCATAGAGCTACGGTGCACACAGATAGGGTTGGACAGGCCAGGAGCAAACTGGAAACTAAACGAATCCCTCTTAAAAATCCCTGAATTACAGGAAAAGATCGGAGAAGAGACTAAATGTTTCTTTAGAGAAAATAAAGGCAGCGTTCGCTCACATATTACCCTCTGGGAGACACATAAAGCAACATTACGAGGGGTTTTGATTAGTTTAGCGGCCAAAAAAAAATGAGAACGCAACGCGAAAATCACAAAAGAACAAACAGAGCTAAAGAACTTATGGGAGCTTCACAAGCGCTCTCCAAATGCTGTCACCCTCCAAAGAATTAGGGACACCCAGGTTAAACTGAATCTCCTGCTTACTTCCCAGGCTGAAAAGTCGTTAAGTTGGTCAAAGAGAAGATTCTTTGAAAAAGCAAACAAGCCAGATACCATGCTGGCCAATATGATTACGCTTAAAACGAATAATTATAACATACAGGCCTTGCGACTAGAATCGGGGGAGATCTCGGCCAACCCCAAAAATATTGTAGGGGAGTTCAAATCCTTTTATGAAAAGCTATATGATGGGAGAAAAGTATCCCGATCTACCGGAACCGACAAGGCCCTACAGGATTTCTTAAAGGGCTCGAATCTACCGAGTCTGAGTGAGTTGGAGGGAGAGGTAATGGGTAGTGACTTTACATCGGCGGAAATCACAGAGGTTATCAAAAACCTAAAACCCTCTAAAGCCCCGGGTCCCGACGGCTACTCGAACCTTTACTACAAAAAATTTAGGAAACAATTGACCCCTCACCTCCTCCGCATGTTTAACCAGGTCCTAGGAGGTACCCCTTCCCCCAACACATGCTCCAAGCGTCCATCTCGGTAATACATAAACAGGGTAAAGACCCCCAGGACTGTAGAAGCTACAGACCAATATCCCTGATTAATTTGGACATAAAAATTTACGCCAAACTCCTGGCCAATAGATTGGGTCTCATCCTACCCAGACTGGTGCATCCAGATCAAGTCGGGTTTATTCCGGGTCGGCAGTCATCAGATAACACCCGACGAATTATTGATCTTATAGAAATAGCCAATGCACGACCAATACCTGTAATGGCGCTCAGTCTGGATGCAGAAAAAGCGTTCGATAGGATAGACTGGCCATTCCTTGAAGCCACACTTGGAGCATTTGGGATGGGCGATAAATTGATACAGGCTATATCGCTCTATATTCGGCACCATCGGCTAGGGTTACCCACCAGGGGTTTGCTTCAGACCCCTTCCAAATTAAGAGCGGAACGAGACAGGGATGCCCACTCTCCCCCCTCCTCTTTGCACTATACATGGAGCCATTGGCCGCTCAGATAAGGGATAGCAAAGACATCACGGGTATTGACATCGGAAACCAGTCACATAAAGTGGCACTATATGCGGATGACGTGTTCCTGACAATATCTAAACCCCTTACCTCTCTACCGAACCTATTCAATCTATTGGGAAGATTCAACAGGATCTCCGGATTCAAAATTAATTAGTCAAAATCAGACGCTCTAAACATAAATCTCCCCAAGCACTTGGAGAAATTGATGGCTATAAACTTTAACTTTAACTGGCAGCAGAACCATATCAAATACCTAGGCATCAATGTCACTAAGTCCTACAATACACTTTACCAAGCAAATTATCCCAAACTGACGCAAACTCTGAGAGGGGACATTAAGAGATGGGCCACATACAAAATCTTGTGGATTGGTAAGATTCATTGTGTTAAAATGAATCTGCTCCCACGCATTCTATACCTTTACCAAACCCTCCCGGTGCCAATAGGATTGAAGGATTCCCTCTCGCTTCAATCGGTGATAGATACATTTATCTGGGAAGGGAAGAAGGCGAGGGTGGGCAAACAGATCATGCGTAAACAAACAGGGGCAGGAGGGCTAGCAGTACCTTGCTTGTTGTCATACTATAAGGCGGCACAATTATGCCAGATCGTGCAATGGCACACGAATCCAGACTCAAAAAGATTGGTCGCTCTTGAAAGAGAGCTTTGCTCCCCTTTGGAGTTGGAGCATCTGATTTGGCTTCCCAAAAAGGTGCGGCAAGGCGCCAAATTGCCGCTATCGTCAATGACCAACTCGCTCTCAGTCTGGGAGGCCACCAGGCTCAAATGCAGCTTGACTCACAAGTCATCAGGTATGACCCCGCTGTGGAACAACCCACTTTTTGCTCCGGGCCGGAACAATGCTGACTTTCCTATCTGGAAACATAAAAATCTCAATAGACTAGTAGATCTGGAGGGTAGACAAGGCATACAAACATTTGATTTACTTAAATCTAACAAAAATATCCCTAATGCCGAGTTTTTCAGATACCTCCAGATCAGAGCATTCTACCAGACAATACAGCCCCATACACCTATGACGAATTTTGAAAAGCTCTGTCGATCAGGGACATCCACGAAGGGACTTACATCGCAGATGTACAACGAAGTGACCGGTTTTAGCACGACAGTGATGGACAAAACAGGATACATGACAAAGTGGGAACACGACCTGGGGGAGACACTAGAAGTAGGGGAGTGGACAAAGATTGTGGAGGCAACACCTAAAAGCTCTATGTGCACGACCTTGAGGGAGAACGCATATAAGATTATGATGCAATGGTATCACACCCCCACAAAATTAGCTACATTTCTGCCCAGTTACTCCCCACTGTGCCCGAGGCAGTGTGGACAACAGGCAGACCTGTTACACATGCTGTGGTCTTGCCCCAGGATCATCCCAGTCTGGGAATCGATTAAAGATTGGCTGTACAAGATCCTAGGCAAATCCATACCGATGGAACCTTGGCTGTTCCTTTTGAACAGACCAAATAAAGGACTCTCCCGAGGCGAAAATAAGTTAGTAACGCATTTTGCGATGGCGGTCCGAGGGGAGATAGCAGCACGCTGGAAACAAAATGAAATCCCTTTAATTGCTAAGATTCGGAATCGGATTTGGTCAGTATGCCAGATGGAAAAGTTGACGAGTTTGGTCAACGACACTGGTACAAATTATCTAAAAGTCTGGACACCATGGCTGGCCCAGACAGACATACCGGGGGTGGAAAGGGCCACAATTTGGCATTGATTGAGGTAAATGCGTTCTCCCTCGAAAGACGGCCAAAAGGGGTGACTTGGACTACAGGGTCCCTACAGAAGCAAACAAGCAGACAGTGACAGGTAGAGTCTAGAGTAGTGGACAGAGCCGAGGCGAGGAGTGCACCCTGTTTCCTCAGACGCAGAGAGCCAGCCGGCGCACACACGAAAGTGGAGCCACGGCAGGAGAACCCCCCACCTCCCGCCCGACACAGTACCCCACTCCCCCCCGCTTTTCCTAGGGGGCTGTAAGTCTGTCTGTTCACCCGGTCTGTCTGTCATTAGATGTACTTCCATACAACGGAGTTTCAGCGACTGCTAGCTGTACCTGTACTACACTTGTATGCTCTGTATGTAATTTATGTACGTGTCAAATAAAACTTAAGTTGAAAAAAAAAAAAATATTCCATACAGTATCTCCCTACTATATTTAAAGATACTTTTGACTGCTGTATTCGTACAACTAAAATAGAAAAGCATATGTAACGGGTGTTCCACCCCACCCAATCACATATATATATAAATGTAGGGGGACCTATATGTTACCAGGTGTGGTGCGTTATACCTGTCAGGCTCACAGGAGGTCTGAGCCTCCGCCAGTGAGAGCCTGGGGTGAATCCTCTGGATCGTTCTTGGTTTCAGCGCCTCCACCTGTGTAGGGTTCTAGGGATATAGAAGTTTGTCTACACAGGACCCACATATACAATAACCACGTACTCAGGGATATATATAACCAGTTTACTGTAACGCAGAATATATATGCAGGCAATAACACACTCTTATAACGTACACTACTAACACTCCCCCCAAGGGGGTATCTCCACCATATAACTCAGTCCTCTCCGTGTCTCTTACTCCACTAGGACTATACCCGCCCACCACCGTGTATCCCCACACCGTGTCCACAGCCTAACCCCTTTTGTCCCGTGGTCAGCGCTAATCGGTAATGTTAGAATGGTATAGGTTGGTGCACTTATGAGGTACCTGCCGTGCGCTCCTGCACTCGGGCCAGCAAACAACTTCGCAAAGGATCAGTCGCTTGGTGATTCTTTCTGATCCCGGGTCTCCTCGCACAGGGTCCGCCAGTGGCGATCCCACCCTGGAGATAGTCTCTGTCTCTGGGGTGCAGGCATCAGCCCAAGCCTCCATTCAGGGAGCGCAGCGTCCGCTGTGTCCCTATCTATCACTGACACTAAAGGGATAAGTTCCTAACTTAGGGCCAGTCCCTATAGCACCACAAGCTGGGGGAGTTCAGGACCTATCTGGGGCCTAGGGGGTTTTCTGGCCTATTGCAGGGGGTCACAAACCCCTGCACTCACCTCCTTCCCCTAGCTCTTCCGGTCCAGCACTGGCTAGCGTGGCTCAACGCGCGAAATGTATCAATTCCCTGCAAGCAGGGAGCTCCTGCAGCCCTATTGGCTCCCTGGCGTCATGGGGCTGCTCCCGAGACGCTCGGGGGACTTGTAGTCCCTTCCAAGAGCCTTCCCTGGTAGGATAGCGTTCACGCGCTTGCTCTGCGCATGCGCGAACTTCACTGCGGGTCCTCTGCGCCTAGATCTGTACTGCGCATGCGCCAACACTTGGAAGATGGCGGCGCCCTCACCGCCCTGCTTCGAGAGCACCGGGAGCCCTAACGACGTGATCGCGGCCCTGGCAACCGGCCGCGCATCCCCGGCAACCCCCGAGCATGACTCTGACCGCCCCCACCCTTCCGATCGGCCGACGGGACCACCATTTGGCTCGGCGGCCCCCGCGATCGCTAGGAAGGTGAGGTGGCTTGGCATGCTGGGGGACCTGGCTACACATATTAAAAACATTACCTCTAACTCTTATTCTAGATATACCACCTTACTTTCAGCTATATTTGTTTTCTTTATATTTTAGCTTTGTATATCTGTGTTTCTGATAAGTGTGTGCAAGTCACAGACACTCACAACTTAGGAAAAAGAAGATACATTTAACCCACTGTACTACCAAAGTGTGGGCCAGAAAGAGCCTCTCAAAATGACAATAATACACAGTCCATCACAGACCATAACCTTGATAGCTGTAGGGAATACATTTGTGTTTTTTTTTGTTCAACTACTATTATTTTGAGCGTCAGGCCTGTCATTTTGACACAGCAGCTCTCTTCTTTTAAATGAATTTTAAGCGTGCATTATGCTTGATATTTGGCAGGTCTCTGAACGGTAAACTGACCATCAGGTTGTGCAAAGGCAGTAGTATGAATAGTTTACCTCTACATTATCTTCATCTTGGCAGTTGTCAAACATGAACATTCAAACATGTGCATAGCTTGACCCCAATTGCTGTACCAAACTAAACTGAAGTCAGGGGCCAAAGTTTAAAGGGTGGTTTGGGAATAAAATGGGAATGGGAGGGGAATAATTAAAAGTAGCTTCTAAGGCCAGGGGGAGGTGGGAATAAAAACATAACTTGCTGACTTTCACAGAAGGAAGACATGAAAACAGATTATTTCCTCCATCCCGATCGTGCAGGGCCTTCTCTCCTTTCCAATAGAACAAATCTTTCTCACCCTGCCAGTGGTTATTATTTCACGTATCCTTCAAAGCATCAATATTGATTAATATACAGTAGAAGGGTTTTCCGTGCAAGGAATGCTCTCAAATACAACTTCTCTTATATCTCTCATAAGAAAGGACTAGTCATCATCGGAAACCAGTTAAAAAAAAAATGAAGGGAATAAAGGAGATTAATGCTTTCCCCCTTATTCATTTTCTTGATGAAACCTATAACATTGACATACTTTACTTCTACAAAATTTCTGCAAGAACAGACTTTAAAAAATCTTCCGAATCTTGCCCACCGAATCACCGTTACATGCAAAAATGGACGGAGGAATTGGGCCTACTAATAGACCTGGAAGACTGGGCGGAGATTTGGGAGCAAGCCGCTAAAACATCAATTTGCACAACAATAAAAGAAAATATCTATAAAATTATATTTCAGTGGTACCTGACACCAGCTAGGCTGAGCCAGGTCTACCCGGGCACACTGGACCTGTGCTGTCGGGGATGTGGTCAAAAGGGGGACATGGCCCACATTTGGTGGTCATGTCCAGAGATTCAGAGGTACTGGGCCATGAACCTGACGTTTATCTATGAGGTCACGGGGCTCCCCCTTCCCCTGGATCCTCTGACCCTGGTGCTGAGCAAACCCATTGAGGACCTCCTGCCGCCAATGTCTAGGCTGATCACGGCCATGCTGACAGCGGCCAGATGCTCTATAGCGGCCGCCTGGAAACAGATTAAGGCCCCCTTGAGAACTACAGTAATTAGAAGAATAAATGAGGTCATGACTATGGAGAAGCTGACGGCTATGCTCCAAAAGAAGATGCCTCAGTTTTGGAACACTTGGGACCCCTGGTTAGAGAGATAAAACCCAAAAAGGCCAACCTTCTGAACCTTTAGAACACCCCTGACTCCAGGAGAGAATATCAAGGAAGCCTCTGGGCGAACCCCTCCTCCCCCCACCTATCCATCCATCTCCCACCCCCCACTTGTTTGTCTCCTTCCCTCAACTCCCCTTCTTCCCCCCCCTCTTTCTCTTTCCCCCTATAGAAAATGAGAAAATGTTATTGGTCACTACATGGTTGTATTGAGTTGAAGTGTTATGGGCTCATGACATTTCTGTATGTACATTAATTTGTGAACGTGTCCAATAAAAAAATTGTTACAAAAAAAAAATCTTCCGAAATGGTGGCTCCTGGCAGCATCCTAACTTATTAACAATGCAGTTACCCAAAATATGGAATTTGTTTTCACAGTGAGCTCCATTTGGAGCCCTTTAAAGAAGATTGGAAAATAATTTGTATTTATTTTTTCCCTTCTGCAGTGTATTCCCCCCTCCACCAGGCGGCACACAGCTGTTTTCCATGCAGACGTCAAATGGTTTTTATCAGACAGAAAATGCCTTATGTTAATCAGCTAAGGTTGTTTAAGCTCTACTAATGTCACGAAGTGAGAGGGACTTGGCAGTCATTTATTTAGGTGTTGGGTTAATTTGTTTAAGAATAAAGTACATAATTGAAAAAAAAAAATCCATAAGAAGGGAAAAAATTAGAGACATGAAAACAGACAACCTACTGTACAGTACGGTGAGAGAAAAAACATGCAGGAGGAACTGCTTCTTTAGGGAAAAGGGGAAAAAAATTAAAAAAAGGCATTGCCGCTTTTAGCTTTTGTAAATGATCGAATCTAATTAAATCAAATTAGAATGTCAATACTAGCACAGTGGAATTCCATATAGTTATAACTGGTTATCAACGCTGCTAAATTCCTTATGTAAAGAGTGTTCCTGAAGAAATCATACCAATTTTAAACAGCAAATTTATGTTACCAAGTTAGTTCTGTCTGAAACACATGGGCTAATGAATACAGATTCTTGTACAGTAAGGCTAAACAATAAACCATGTTTATGTTACATTTTAAGATCTATTAAATCTATCCAACAGATTATGTAATAAAAAGAGGGAAAATAACACCCTTTGCTTTTCATGTTTATCCTACTTGATGTGTGACTCACCCAATATGGCACTGTTTACATAAAAGATTATAATATTTACAATACAAATAAACATTTACATAATATATTCTAATTAATGCATTCATAATTTTTTTTAATGCAATCTGATTAAATCCAATGCTATAACAGTATTACTGAGAAGAAAATAGAGCAATGAGTAACCCATATTTAAAAGGAACTATGCATACAGTACTTTCTCTGTAGTCACTGAACACTAACGGCTTTGCATCAGATTGCTAGAATTTGGCTTTTTTCAATTATTCTTATGCACTTACATGATACATTTACATAGGGGCAAATTTGGTACATCCCATAATATATATTTCATTCTCCTTTCCTCCAATTATTGAGCCCTTGCATACGCACATATTTACAGATGTAGCAAGACTTACTATTTTCAGCACCGCGATAAACCAAGTGTAATGCCCTGGAATTTCTTTGCATATCGTGACCATGGGTGACCCACGACTTGCAAATACAGTTTATCGGCTACCATAGTAATTTGCAGATAGATACGAGTGTCTTTATCCTAAATTCAATGTACCGGTAACTCATCTCTTATTCCCATATACTTTTTCATGGCTAAAAAAAACTTCAGATGAATAAAACTTACTGCTAAATTATGAAATGTTTATTAGAGTAAATGAAAGAGATAAAAAGACTTTAGAAAATAATACAATCATACAGTCTTTTCCCACCAACATCGTTTTCTGGCTCTTTTTTGTAGCGTTTCATCTGTAAGATAATCGAGAAGAAAAAAATGTGTGTGTGCTGAACAGACGCATTTTAAGAGAAACTTCTTTGTCTTTTGTCACATAAATTGTATTTGTGATGATGTTGTTAATTAAAAATCAAAACACAATTTCAGTGCCAAAACGCAAAGAAGCTAGACTTAGAATGGCTTTAGCTATTTGCACTTCTATTATAGCAACTGTGAATTCCTCGTGTGTGTGTCACTGTGTGTGTGTGCATGCGTCACTGTGTGTGTGCGTCACTCAGTGTGTGTGTGTGTGTGCGTCAGTCAGTGTGTGTGTGGACGTCAGTCAGTGTGTGTTACCCCCCGAGCTACGGGGACACGGTGCGCTTAGTACTCTCCTCCACCCCTCCCTCCCTTCCGCCGAGAACACCGCACTCAGAGTTCTCCCCCCCCCCACGCCTTCGAGTACACAGTGCTCAGCACTCTCTCTCCCAAGCTACGGAGACATGGCGCGCTCTCCCCCATGCCCCCCTAGCTACGAGAACACGGCATGCTCAGCGCTCTCCCCCAACACTCCCTCCGAGAACAGCGCGCTCAGTGCTCAGAGCTCTCCCCCCTACTGAGTTATGGATACATGGCACACTCAGCGCTCTCCCCCGACCCACCCTGCCTCTGAGCTATGAGGACACAGTGCGCTGAGCACTCTCCCCCCCCTCCTCTCTCTGGCGGTGCTGCTGCAGGTACAAGGTGCACTGGGAGCTCTCCCCCTCCCTCTGCGGGACACAGCACCCGGATCTCGCAGCCCCCATCCAAAGAAGAGAAGATCTCGGGGGAGCTGGGGCAGAGGAGTTTAGTAGGGGGTAGGGAGATGGTGTGTGTGTGTGTGTCAGTCGTCCTTTCCGGTGACTGGTGGAAACTGGCAAAACTGACCTCGACTCTTCTGCCAGCAGTGACGTCATTTCCTGCACTTTACTTCCGTCGCCATCAAGGCAATTTACTGCCAGGGAAATTTTCATGTGGTAGGTGCCACTAAAGAAGTTTTACTTCAAAAATATTTATTAAACTGTACTGCTGTGTCAGTGCACTGGTGTGCATGCATGTTCTATGTGTACTGTGTGGAACACATATGTGTTCCATTGAACTTGTGTGAACGCATGGTACAGGTATATGCCAATTGAATGGAACACAAACATTACATTAATTATTCAATAGTGATGTTCTGTGTCGCTGAATGAGGTTCCTACATGAACAAGGTGTTGACGTTTATCAACTGGCAGAATCTGCAAATCAAGGATGAAAACAAGAATTGGTCACTGGTAGAAGCTGGATTGAGCCATCATTGAAGATGGAGAAGACTGATGCAGCAGAAAAGTTCTGATCAATATCTGCCTTGTTCTACAGTATCGGTTAGTATCGCATTGCAATTTCAGTATGACTTTATCTACAGTACATCTGACGTCGCTGGTGAAACATTCAAGGTGTTAATATTGGGCGGGGTGGTAATTGGTTGACTATTGTTACCTGTGCAATGTCTGTAGCTTAACCTGCATAATGAAGCTGCTTTACACATTCAGTAGTACTTTAGTAAATTCTGAATAGCAACTAATAGAAAAAGGAATTAAAATAATGCATGAGATCTTATGTATTTTAATCCATCTGGTGCTCAGGGGTTAATAAGCTACAATTGGTTTAAAAATACAATATGTTGGGTTTGTAATGGTCAAGACTTTTTCCGGGTTTGTGCTTGTCTTCAAACACGGCTTAATTGGGGTGGCCTGTCATGGTTGGCCCACTCAAGGTGACGTGTGTTGGTTTAGAAGGTCCTAAATTTTAACGAGATACTGGTCTGTTGGCCTCAAAGAAAGCTAAATGTTGGTGAGTAATTAATGCTACATTCCAGAAAGAGGTGGTGCACAGGGTAAACTTCAGTGAAGGACTTTATTGCTGAGAATTACATGTGTGTATCCGTGGCACAGAGTGGCATATAATGATTACAGACACGTCAGGTCTAGCAAGTATTAAGAGACAATTATCCATTTGTAGCTCAAATTTTGGATTAAGACGGTTGTGATTAGTCTTGTTGTTACTGTGATGAGCACCTGAATCTGTTAATGTAAGTCACTTGTGTCTAAGTATTACAAAAGGAAAGTTATAAGTACGTTATATATTGAGCCAGGATTCAAAAGTCATTTGTAAAAGGTTTTTTTTTTCTCTCTCATAAAACTGTCGGTCTCGCAGCTGATTTACGACGGGGTGGGCTTATGTTGTTCTAATGGGGAAGAATTATTCTTAAAGCTTAGCAAGGGTTTATGAAAATCAGATTTCAACAGAGTTGTGTTTAGGACCGAACACGTGATATTTCCTCTTCTGCACCAGTGACCTCTCTGGGAGAAAACCTATGTCATTTGGGGAATGTACTGTATATGTATTTCTATTTTATGTTTTATGTTGTTAATATAATGCTGTGCTCGGGGTCCACATAACAAGACTGCGTTATAACCAGAATCGCAAAAATAAAATAATAAATATTTTTTAACAAAATGGCCACCGCGATCAAGGGTTCCAGAAGGTCTTAACTGGCATCTGCAGCTCTCTCCTCTCCCTGCTTCATCAGCTTCCAGAGAGGAAGAGTAGGGAGCTGGGAGAGATGTGGAAAATATTTATTAGATGTAAATGTTTGTCTAAATCTGTGCAAAAAGGCAGCAGGACTACAACTCCCAGCATACCCTTCTCAGCCTATAAGAGTGCAGACTGAGAGAGAGGCTTGGAACACACCCGACCTCCATGTTTCACACAATGAACAGGTAGGGAAAGTAAGTGTGTGTGTCTATCCTTTTTCTTTATGGATTGGGAAGCAGTTGAAGTTTATTGCTAATAGTCACTGTATATTCCCACTGTGATGATACCTGATGTAACATAACAGTGGTAATTGTATACTCCAAGTGTAATGTTACAAAATACTCACTGTGTGACTCAGAATGTAAACACCTGGTCAGAGCTTTATTATCCATTGATAACTAGCAAACACAACAAGAGAAGATAAAGTTTGAGTAGATTGTGTTGTTTGGTAGTATTTGGAGTGGAGGGAAGTGGGAGACCAAAATGAAAACTATTTAATAAATGTTGAGATTAAAGACGTGCAAGGACAGCAGCATGGGACATTTTCTTAAGAAAGATACCTTGTCTTGTCCCCATTTCTTTCTGTGTTTCCAGTAGGGAATGGCTGATGTGTGCAGTCAAGTGTGGTGTGTGTGTGTGTGTGTGTGTGTGTGTGTGTGTGTGTGTGTGTGTGTGTGTGTGTGTGTGTGTGTGTGTGTGTGTGTGTGTGTGTGTGTGTGTGTGTGTGTGTGTGTGTGTGTGTGTGTGTGTGTGTATATATGTGTGATTAAAGTTTGCCAAAAAAAACATTTTTTTTGTTAAACGGGAGCCACGCTGACAATGCGATATAAGTGGATCTGTGTTATAGCAGACTCCTGGTAGTAGCCCATCACGGGTGCGTTCATGCTCACCAGGTGAGCAGAGCTCCCCTTGTCAATCAGGGGAGTGACTGCTCACACTGTGGGAATGATGTCACTTCCGGATGGGTTTGTATTTCAGCTGACACGGCAGCAGGTAACGTACTCTTTGAGAAAGGCCCGTTGCGGCTGAAACGCGTTAGAGTTGCGGGGGGTGCCTCCCTCTCTCTCTTTTTTAACTTCCATGTTATAATAAAGAAGATTTTTTCACAGCACAGTCCAGCCTTGTTCACTTGCTGCGCGGCCGTGACCGCTGTCTTTCCTCCCCGGTGAGGTTATTTTGCCTGCTATTCCACCATTTATTGGACATTTTGAAAGGACTGGTTTTCATTTCTTTCCCTTCTTTATTCACAGTTTTATGTTAGTATTTAGGGCTTTATTAGCACCATTTTTCTAATTAATTACATTAGACACGTATATATTGTTAATATGTTGGTTTATTCTCGGTATTAATACTATATTTCATTTGTTATTATCATCACTTAGGCGCTGCTTTACTTGTTTTTTTTTTGTCTCATATATATATATATATATATATATATATATATATATATATATATATATATATATATATATATATATATATATATATATATATAGACATATGGAGACCAGGGGATCCTGATAGCCAAAAAGAGACAGCACACTGCAGGTATGGTATCAAAAAAGTGTATTCAGTAACACAAGGCCGCCAACGTTTCGGTCCTCCCAACGGGACCTTCCTCAGGGCAGTGCAACTACAGACTAACACAAGCACCCATATATACCCCTTAACACATACTAAAAAACACCTGAAAACAATCATGAACTCCAAATTGTAATCCCAGATACAGAGTGTAGAGAAGCAAGGAGCACAGCTGAAAAAGAAGTCTGCAGGGAGAATCCTGTAGAAAAAATGATGAATAAAGGGCACAACTCCGTGCTAAAACTGAGGGTGATTTATTGGATAAATGCACAGGGACAGAAACACAGCCCACACACCGACATGTTTCGTCCCACGGGACTTTATCAAGGTGTACCACATCACTATACCTCCTTACCTTTAATACACCCGTTTCGCGCCAAAATCGCCCAACCGAGTACACTGCGCATGCGCGCCGGCGACGCGTCGCATCTCCGTGACATCGCCTCCCCTCTGGCTCTAGTCCTGGAGTCAGAGACCACGTCACTGGGATGCGTCCGTTTCCACCCTGGAACGCATGCCAGCTGTGCTCCTATTGGGCGAAGGCGGAAGAGGGATGAAAGCTACATTTTTTTACATTTTTTTACACTCAACAACTTTATTAATGTTAAAAAAAAGAGACAAACATATTTTGCCTATAGCTAAACTTTGCAAGCAGACCCAGTGCTAGTTTAGTTTAGGGTTACATTAAAAACAAACACTAATCACATTGAATAACCTTTGATAAATAAAGAGAAAGAAGATGTTTTAAGCAGTCACAAAGCTACATTTAGACTTCAATCATTTTAGAAGACTATATTCTAATCTAAGTAGATAAGTGTATACAATAATGCTATAATATGATTATTTGTATCAAGCAATAACTTATCCATACACTTGAATTATGAAGTCAAAGTATAGACTGAATCTATGTGATTGACTGTATCATTTGGTTTTATATGGGGAAATAGAAACAATTAATCATTAAAAGAATTGATTATTGAGAATTTATATAATTGTGCATGTATTGATTTTCTCTTATTCATAACCCATATATTGATGGAACCCAGTGACTTGGAAAAGGCGCTTAACGACTATAAAAGTGATCAAAAAAAAAAAAATATATAAAATTGTGTGAAACTGACGAATTCTCTCAACCTTCCAGGGAATATGCACTGATTCCCTTACAGCAGTTTAGGATCCAGGGTAGGAAGGGAGCAGCATCATCAGGAACACCCAGAAAAAAATACAAAAATAATCATAGTGTGGTATGAAAATTACATATATGTCAAACTCTGAGACTTGGCTCTTATGGTGACCAAAGCTGAGGTGTCCAAAGATCCATCACTAATACAAACCTGCTATTTTGAATCTTACTTTTTGTAAGTAGGTCACCATAAGAGCCAAGTCTCAGAGTTTGCCATATATTGATGGGACAGAAGGACATAGAACAATTTCATTGTCAAAAAGTATACTTATATCTTAAACAATTAATAAATGAATAGTGGCATCATAAAGAACCCTCCTCCATTATAGAAAGTGGGAAAGGTCCCAATCGATATTCATACCGTGAGGCACCCTGGTTCTTAATGTGAAGATCCAGAATGCCTCACGTTGATCAAGCTTTTTAACTCTATCACCCCCTCTGGGTGACAGCTGAATGGACTCAATACCTTGAAATTTAAAGTTTTTTAGTCCACATTTGCTGCAGTTGGTGAAGTGTTTAGGGACAGGGTGGTCCAGATTCCCTTTGGAAATCAGTCGGATATGCTCCATAATTCGCACTTTAAGGTTCCTAATGGTTCTTCCAACATATTGGCTGCCGCACCCGCAAGTGATGAGGTAGACAATATATGTGGATTTGCAGTTGATAAATGATCTAGTGGCATGAGATTTTCCAGTTTGACTGGATACACATTTGTTTGATTTATTGATATAGCCACAGATTTTGCAATTCCCACAGGGGAAAGAACCATTAGGTGTGCCTTTTGTGAGGAGAAGAGACTCGGGGTCAGAGAATTCGCAACCGTCTTGGCCTTCCTATAAACAATATTAGGACCTCCAGTAATGTATTGTTTTAATGTGGGGTCCAGGGAGAGTACCGACCAATGTTTTTTAAGAATATATCTTACTTGTTCAGCTTGAGAGCTAAATGAGGTAATAAACACGGGTGTATCATTAAATCTTAAGCCTCTCTTTGAGCGGTGGAATAGTTCTGATCTATTGGTAGACGAGACCTCCTCAATTGCCCTATTTAAATCATCTGGTTTGTAGCCCCGTTGTACAAAACGATCAAACATTTCTTTTACACGTTCATTATAGTCTTCCTCATTTGAACAATTACGCCGTAGGCGAATGAATTGGCCCTTTGGGATACCTTTAAGGAGGGGCCCTGGATGACAGCTGTTGGCACGTAGGAAAGTATTCCGTGAATTAGATTTGCGATAAATGTCGGATTGAATAGATAAATTCATGTCAATGTATAAGTATAAATCTAAATAGTGAATATGATGGTGATTATATGTGTACGTGAAATTAAGATTATAAATATTAATATTTAAAGTGTTAATAAAAGATAAAAGTGAAGTGACATCACCCTCCCAAATGAAAATGAGATCGTCAATAAAACGTTTGTAAAAGAAAATGTGCTCCCTAAATTTGTTCCCATCTCCAAACACGTGGACAGACTCCCACCACCCCATGAAAAGGTTGGCGTAACTGGGAGCGAAGCTCGTTCCCATGGCTGTACCACGTGTTTGGAGATAGTGAACCCCATCAAACAAAAAATAATTGTGCGTTAATAAAAAGTGAATAGAATCTAATAAAAATGTTGTCTGTGCTGGTGACATATCTGTGCGTGAAAGAAAGTGACCAACAGCTGATAATCCATGCTCATGTGTAATCATTGTGTACAAGGACGTCACGTCCAGAGTGACCCAGATCATATTAGGTTTCCATATAATTTGATCAATATATGTCAGGAGGTCTCCACTATCAAGTATGAAAGAGGGCAGAGACTTCACAATCGGTTGTAAGAACCGGTCGACATAGCGTGAGACACCATCTCCCAAAGATCCAATACTGGATATTATAGGCCTCCCCGGAGGGTGGATCAAAGTTTTGTGAATCTTCGGGAGATGGTGAAACACTGCAACAGTCGGGGTAGCATTAAATAAGAACTCTCTCTCGTTCTCATCAAGAACAAATAGTTCCTTCATCAATGAGTGATTTTAGTTCCCCCTGAAATCTCTTTGTGGGGTCTGTTGTTAGTGCAGCATAGGAGCAAGTGTCACAGAGCTGTCTCAAGGCCTCCCTGTGATAGTCATCCCTATGCTGCACCACCACTGCTCCCCCCTTGTCCGCATTCTTAATAATCAGGTTTTTGTTCTTCTTTAGTTCATCTAATGCAATACTTTCACCTCTAGTGAGATTATCTTTATAATGCGTATAACGCAGGGTATCAAAAGTGAAGCCCTTTTCTAGAAGCATAAGGTCCCTCTCCACTAGACTTTCAAAAGTAGATAGGTATTTCCCTTTCATAAAAGTGGGAAAAAACAGGGACCTTTTCTTGAGACCAGATGGTCTTCTCCCCAAGAAGTTATCTGGGTTGAACTCATCCACCGGATCACCCCCCAGTTCTTCCAAGTCTTGGATGGTACAGTGTTCCTTAAAGGATAAACAGGGGTTAACAGCATCTTCAACATTCAAACATTCAGTCATTTACAGATTTCCTTCCTGGATACCATCGTGTACAAGTCGGGTGAAGTCCTGGCCACTAGGCTTTACCACAAGGATACAGACAGGAACACGCTACTGTATGCCACTAGCCACCACCCAGCACCGCTCAAGAGGGGTCTCCCCTTCTCACAGTTACTCAGAGTAAAAAGAATAACGTCTAATCCGGATGAATTAGAATCAGCTCTCTTGGCCATGGCGGCACGCTTCCGGGACAGGGGTTATGACCGCAAGGACATCAGCGAAGCCCTGATCAAAGTAAGGAGCAACGACAGGCAATCACTGCTGCGACCGAGCACGAATAAACCTACGGAACAACGTTGCCACTTCATCAGCACTTACTGTACGGCGGCCAACCGCATCAAGCGCAGTATACACAAGAACTGGCATATCCTAGCGAATGACAACAAGATTGGCAAACTCTGTAAAGATCCACCACTGTTCTGCTACAAGCGAGGACGCAATTTAGGAAATATGTTGACACAAGCGGACCCAGTGGACAAGTATGGACACTCTAAAACCTGGCTCGAAAGAAAACCAGGTTCATACAGATGCCACGGTTGCACCAATTGCAGTTTCATGCAAACTGGAGCTAGTTATACTCACCCGCATAGTGGGGTACCGATTAAGATCAAGAATTTCCTAAACTGTGAGTCTCGTTTTGTCGTATATATGATCACGTGCCCCTGTGGGCTGCGCTACGTGGGGAAAACTACACGGATGCTGAAGGAGAGAATAGCCATCCATCGCTCCACGATCAGGAAAGCATTGAACAGCAAGGATGAACAGAGTGAGCTTAAATATCTGCCGGTTGCCAGACATTTTAAAGAACAACGGCACTCACTAGCCACAATGCGATGTATGCCTATATTACAGGTACTGCCTCCACCCAGAGGGGGAGACAGGAACAAGTTGCTTCTGCACCAAGAGGCAAGACTAATATACGAGCTCAAGACCATATCTCCTTACGGACTAAATGAAGATCTGAAATTAGGCTGTTTTCTGTAAAAATCATATACAAATTCTGTAGTGTGAATATCTGTGGGTATAGTGATTGTTTTATTGTTACATTATCTCATTGCGCATTGTACCCGTTACGCATTTTTCTCCATCCCCCCTTCTCCCCCCCCCTCCCTTTTTTTTACATTTTTTTTTGCATTTTTTTGCATTTTTTATGCATTTTTTTGCATGTTTTATTCACTCATTCACTTTTGGGTGTGTAGTGACACTCGGTGTCCATCTTTTAAACAACTCACAGTCCACTATTGGTTGCATGTGGATACATCAGCACTTTAACCATCTGTACATCTGGATGGGCTTGTTGGTACTACAGGCTTTAGCCATGCCACTTTGTAGTAGACATACATGTATATATTATGTTTTTTTCTGGGAGTCTAATATATTGATTACGGTAATTACACTAACACTCTACAAGATAGGGCTATATATATGCATGTATTACCATGTTCCTTCTGGAATACAGTTATCTATGTTATAGACATTAACTTTATGATTTTGGTTTTATTGTGGGCCTGATTTCAGGTTCATCCATGCATTTTAAGTGTTTAACCTTTGATCACTTTGTTACAGACATTGCCACTATTCGTGCTTAGTATGCTACTGCCATCTTTATTGTACCCATGTTTCCGTTTAAGTTCTGGCCATTACGCAGTTTGAGCAACAGCCTCATGCTCTTTAATACTGCTTGCGCTATTTGCGCAGCGTTGCGCATGCGCATTATCACAGACACACGCATACCCTCTGCTGCAGTAGTCAGGGACGCGTTTGGGTTGTCAGCAGCACAATGCGCACGCGCGGTTACGCTCCACGGCGCGCATTGAATGAGTATCACCCGCTCTCCATGCACAACAGGTTGGGGAAGTGTTTAGACCCAACGGACGCGCTGCCATTATGCGATTTATGATTGACTGCCCGTCACACCCTGACCACTGTTCCCTGGACAATGTGCATGCTTTGCATGACCATTTGCATTAAGGTATTCATTTACGAGCACGCTTTATAACATCCACAGTGATGCACTCCAAGCACTGATGGTGAGTTGCTGTTCAGGCTATGCATTTTATATGTATTTTAACCATTTATGCGCATTTGAATATCATTAGATGTTTCAAGTAGTCATGGTTACGTAAACAGGATGCACTGTGATGTCACCATGTTGTTATCAAGGTTTGATCATGTGACTAGGTACACATATGCATAGATCAGGTTCTCTCATTGGTGCGTACCAGTATCAGTATGTTGGATTGGCTGTTTAGAAATGTGGGTTGTATCTGGGATTACAATTTGGAGTTCATGATTGTTTTCAGGTGTTTTTTAGTATGTGTTAAGGGGTATATATGGGTGCTTGTGTTAGTCTGTATATGCACTGCCCTGAGGAAGGTCCCGTTGGGAGGACCGAAACGTTGGCGGCCTTGTGTTACTGAATACACTTTTTTGATACCATACCTGCAGTGTGCTGTCTCTTTTTGGCTATCAGGATCCCCTGGTCTCCATATGTCTACATACTCTCTATGGGACAAGCATCTGCCTCCTGCAACAAAACCGTGAGTGCTAATCTCCATACCTGACATATATATATCTCAATATAGATATATATATATATATATATATATCAATATAGATATATAAAACATTTATTGATAAGTAATGCTTTGTGCTCTGACTGAACTGGTTGCATGCCCTGGAGAGAGTATTTACATTTTCTGACACATTTTGCTACAACAAATTTTTGTGTGTTAAGTGCATAGTTTTTCTATTAAAAACAGGGACCTTTGACCCTGGTAAATATTCATTTGACATCTTTTATTTGCATAACTATCTCGGTTGGTGGAAGCGCATAGATATGATTGCAATTGACTAAGGTGTTAATATAAAATCGTTGGAGGTACCTTGCTCAGGCAGAAAGGTGAGTTGGCTTGTATTAACCCTGTTGCATATCTGTCACGTGCCCTCGTGTGTGCTGTTTGTGATGGTGGAATATGTGAACGGATTCAGGGAAGATATAACACATTTGAGGGACCGTTGTGGAGGTGAAAAGTGGGGCAGCTGTGTATTAACCCTTGTCCCGTATGCAGGTCACATGCTCACAGGTGTGCTGTATGTGACACATGTACAATAAAGGATTCACAAGCACAAGTATCCAATGGTGGCTATCGTAAGGGGGCATTTTAGGTGACACTACGCAGTGTTCCATATCATGTCCAAGGGAAGACAAAGGTTCATAGGCTGGTCTTCAAGGTCAAAACCGAGTAAGTACACTACTGTTTACCGTTGTTCCTGATGTGCTTTTCATCGAGTGTGTAGTGTAAATTATGCCTCAGTACTCTTTTTAATCTTCATAATTTTTTTTTAAATAATATATATATTATGTGGTAATGTTAGGGGTTTCTCAGCGCATGTTGGTTATCTGTGTGCTTATTAACTGTGTTCAGCTGGTCTCAGCTGCTTTTGCAGGGGTAGTGGCCCCTCCCCCCCACGGTTTAAGCTTGCCCCTCCCCACTTTCCAAGTTGGCAGGGCAGTTTCATTTTGCCAGGTTACAACAGATCCAATGGGATCATTCTTCCTGTAATTATACAGGTTAATAAGAATTTTAACCCAGGGAGTGTTAGGACCTGCTAACGGTCATGCCTTGAAAGTGGCAGCAGGCTTAATATGCTTTGGCCAAAGGGTTAAACTAAATGACCCTTTTTTCAAGAGAATATATAGGTATTGCACTGTGTATTTTTGTCACATTGGAAGTAGCTTTGGGCATCTTTGTCTGTTTTTTTGCTGAGTCCACAAGTGCCTGGGCTGATTTTCCATTAATCATCAAGGGTTTGGAACTTTCTCGGGATAGAGCTGTGTCCGGTCCAGCCAAAGGAGCAATCCCTGTGTGGGAACTCCAGAGATGGGTGACCAGGTTTCCTGCAGGAGGAACATGGAGATGGCTCTTTTTCCACCGGTTGACAGGGGTATTTCTCAGCAGGCTGAAAAGCTGGGCAAAGTTTTAAGGGTAGGGAAAGGGGAAAGGGAAAGGGGAATGGAGGCTCCCGCATCAGCTAGTGAAAATGGTAATGTGAATGAGGTAATTCACAGACTGGTGCAATAGAGGATATATAAGGTTAACAACATAGACGAACAGGAAAGATCCTCCTAGAATGCACTCAGAAAGGTAAGTCAACGTGATATGGTTGATAATATTAAAAAAACCTTTTAATCACACATATAGTAAAACATCTTGTATAGAGGGAAATGGCAGAAAGTAATCCACGACCAGTCCCTATTGACAAACCAAGAAACAATCTTATCAAATAAATACACGGGAGATAATGAGGTATGACACTACACCGCCGATATGTGGGCTAGAGAGCTGCCAGTAGTAATCACAGTGTAACTTCAGACTAGAAAATCTGTTCTATAAAGCAGATAATCTATTGTCAAAAAATCAGCACACCTAAATAAATGGTATGCTGATGCTGGGTCTGAAGAGGTGTGTTAATAGGCAGTTAGTAGGTCAGAAATAAATACCTACATGGATACACATAGACCACAAAGTATATAGGTGTATGTCTGCTCCTGAACAGGGTGAAATCAACATATAATGTGGAAGATAATACACACAACATTAAAAATATCTAAAACCACATACATAGCTAGTTGCTGCGTGGCTTGATGGTGTTTGACTTTGCATAGGGCAGGCACAAAATGTGCTCAACTGATGCCCTGAGGCACGGTTCTGAGACCGTATCCAGTTATAACCTCAGAAAAGTAACGGTCATAAAATGCAAAGGTCACTAAATAACACTAAGTGGAATTTGTCAATGCTTTGCTAGTAATATAAAGCAAATACAGAAGGACTGAACCATAGTACATATAGCATAGTGTAATGTCGCCAGATATATATATATTATTATACCCTAATTGTGTCGGCGGCATTAACCCCCTGATAGTAGAATGCTCAAGAGGTAGCCTGTCAGGGAGTGTACTATAATGCTTACAACTCCGCGGTGTAAGTAACCGCTCTCAATAGCAACTGACTGGCTAACCATAATATCTACTTAGCTTGGGGGAGAAAGGCTGTGGTCCGTTCCTGCGTCTCTCATTCCAACAGTGTGTAGATTGAGGGCAGGGTGCCGGGACAGGGAATTAAAGCCTACATGTTCAGCTGCTGCAACCGCGCCGGTCTCGTCCCACTGCTGGGAGGCGTCCACTCAGCGTGATGACGTCACCACGTACCGCTGACCTCTGACCTGACGTACGTTTCGCGCATGCTCGCGCTTTTTCAAAGGTACCTGCCCGCAGTCAACGAGCACTTAAATAGCTCATGGTTGTCATGACAGCCTGCGGGGGAGTGTCTACCCCGGGCTGTTAGCTGGATACACTGCCGCACTCTCTGACCTGCGGCATGTGAAGTGTATAAATGAAAGCCTAATATGCTTAGTGATAGACTGCTGTTGTAGCAGATTAAACACATACAGTAGCACCAATCGATGTAAATGCAGGCATACAAGAATGCTGTAGTTGTATGCACAGAGTGTACATAGAAGAGTGGTAAACAGATAATGCCCCAACCTCCATAAACACATCAGTGGTCTAAATTAATGAGAGAGGGGGGGGCCATAGTAGTGTGGATGGGGAAGGTAGATTGCACTAATTAAGTGCTCACTGAAATAGGAAGGATAGTATGTCCCCAGCATGTAGTTCCCTGGTGCAAGGGTGTGATATTACAACTGCACATTAATGGCAATATGTGCTCAAGCTTAAACAGGGAATGAATATCCATAACTGAATAGAGGTGACAATACTTCAGATGAATGGAGAGAAAAGGAATTCCTCGTTCAGTCCCTTGGGGGCCAGGGTACCCAAGGTGTAGATCCATCGGGATTCACGTTTCAGGATCTCATTGTCCCAATCTCCACCTCTGCTATGGTTAGACACTGCCTCAATACCCACAAATTTAAGAGCTGTAGACATTCCCTGGTGTCTATTATGGACGTGGTTGGCAACAGGGGTATCGCGATGGTTGCGAATATCCCCTAAGTGCTCGAGTATCCTGTGTCTTAGTTGCCGTTTGGTCTTACCTATGTTCTTTTTGTTGCACATGCAGATAATCTGATACACCACGCCCATAGTTCTACAGTTAATGAACTGTCGGATATTGAAGCTATGTGTGTCATCCCAATTATGGAAGATCTTTGTAGGCATGCAGGAGGAGCAAGCTCGACATTTGTGACATTTGTAGAAGCCATTGGATCTGTTGGCTAGCCACGTGCCTGTAGAAGGTTTTTCATAATGGCTATGTACCAACAGATCCCGGAGATTGCAGGCTCTTCTGCTCACCAGTGATGCCCTCTCGTTCAAGACCTCTCTAAGGTCAACATCTTCACGCAATACGTGCCAGTGTGTGTTAATGATGTTATTTATCTCGGGCCATTGGTTATTAAATCGACCAATGAAACGTATAACTTGTTTATCATTGTGTGTGGTGACCTTTTCATCTAGCAGTGTATTCCTGTCTGTCCGCCTAGCCCTTTGGTAGGCTTTTTTAATAATCCTGTTACTGTATCCCCTCTGCTGAAATCTAAGTTTCATGGCTACCGCCTGAGTCTCAAAGTCATCGTGAGATGAACAGTTCCTCCTCAGGCGTAGAAACTGACCAGTAGGTATACCCCTTATAAGATGTTTCGGGTGGTGACTATCTGCTCTGAGGAGGCTGTTAGTGGCAGTAGACTTACGATGAAGGGACGTGGATAAAGTCCCATGTGTAGTCTTAGAAATCAGGAGGTCGAGGAACACAATATTCATCTGATCAACCTCAGAGGTGAGTCTGAGGTTGAGGGGATTAATATTAAGTTCATCAATGAACTCATCAAAGTGTGTCTTTGTGCCCTTCCAAAGGACAAAGATATTGTCAATAAACCTAATCCATAAAAGGATTTGAGAGGTATATTGTCGATGACGCTCTTGGAATACCACCTCCGCCTCCCACCAGCCCAAATAAAGATTGGCATAGGTGGGGGCGCAGGTGGTCCCCATGGCTGTGCCCCGGAGTTGGTGGTATAGTTTACCGTCAAAGGTGAACACGTTATGCGTAAGAATAAATCTCAGTAGGTCCAGTATCAGTGTGTTGTGACTACAGAACTCACTGGGCCTTGTGTTGAGGTAATACTCTACAGCCTGGATGCCCCTTTCATGTATTATAGAAGTATACAGAGATTCTACATCCAGGCTGATAAGTAACGTGTCATCCCTGATCTGCACCTCATTCAGTTTGTTAAGAGCGTCTTTTGTATCCCGCAAGTAAGAGGGTAGTGTGACTACAAAGGGACGAAGCACCATATCGACGTAGATACTGCTCTGTTCATTGATGTTCGAGATCCCTGATACGATTGGGCGCCCTGGTGGCGCTTCCAGACTTTTGTGCACTTTGGGGAGGGAGTAGAAAGTGGCCATCCTAGGATTTTTGTTAAGTGCCATGCTTTCTTTGAGGGTGAGGGCCTTGGTCTGTACACCCTCATCCAGAATGAGTTTAAGGTCACATAGGAACTCATTTGTTGGATCAGTTCTCAATATCGCGTAACAATCGCGATCGGATAGTAGGCGCAAGTTCTCATTGACGTAGTCTATTGTATTGACTATCACGATGTTGCCCCCTTTGTCTGAGGGTTTGATCGTGATAGTCGTGTTAAGTTTCAATTCTAACAAAGACTGTCTCTCCAAGTGGGTCAAATTAGTGTTGGAGTGTCTGGGCTTAAGGTGTTCAATGTCCGCAACAACTAGAGCAATAAAGGTTGCCACATTATGGCACGTCTCAAGTGCCGGTGTAAACCGTGATTTAGGTTTCATGGTGGTGAATGGGCCTTCGCCCGGTGCCCTAAGTGACTCCTCTTCTAGTGCTGCTAAGTTGTTTATATCTTCTAAATATTGATCATCAAACTCTTCCTGACCTATAGCCCTAAGTTGGTTCTGTGCCCTTCTTTTTGTAAACTTATTCTTTATTTGTTTTTTTTTTGTTTTGTTAAGAAAAGTGGGGAGTGGGATACAAAACACAAAAAGGGGAACATGTTACTTACGAGTCACATACAGTTGTATCATGTGGATAACACATTCAATGGGGAGACAATAATGACATCACTGTTATTACAGTGTTTAAAGTAGTGAATACAGAAAATTAACTCAAAAGACTTAAAAGGGGAAAAAGAAAAAGAAGGAAATGTCATTGCTTTTAGAATATTCATTTCTTTTGTTGTCATACCAGCTTAACCTCCAAGCATTTGTAGAGTATCCGACACTGGATACTGGATACCCTCCAGGCTCACCACTGCAATTTATACAATTACGATTCCTATCACATCAAGGTTGTCTCAGTAGTGAAGCTCTTGATTCTTTTTTTTCTTTATTTAATTTCCCTAGCTAGTGTGTTTTTACCTCACCCATTTTTTGATTTTCAGGACTGGAGAGTAGCCCTCGATAGATATCTATTTCCTATATAGGTTCTCCACGGTTCCCAGACGTCTATGTATTTCTGTACTGTGTCGTTTTGTATCCCCGTCAGTTTTTCCATAAGACAGATCCTCCATAATCTTGCTTTTACAGCGTGTATGGCTGGCTGCTGTTCCTGTTTCCAGGCTTTGGCTATTTCGCATCTGGCAGCTGTATATATGTGTGTCAGGAGTTTGTCATCAGTTTTTTCTATGTTTTCAATTGGCCTGCATAGCAGTACCTTCCAGGGGTCCAGGGGGAAGTCATACCCAAGAATTGTCTGCGCCATATCATGTGTGGCCCTCCATAGCTTTGTTACCTTTGGGCACGCACCACATATGTATAAACGATCCCTGCTGGCCACACCCCCGTGTACACACTGGGGACATGTTTCTGAAAAATTTGGACAATCGTAGTGGGGTGTAGTACCATTGGTGGAGCATTTTATATGCATTTTCTTTTATTAATACACATGTGGAGCTCTTTGCTATTCCTTCAAATATGTTATCCCACTGCTCTTGATCTAGTTCTCCCAGCTCTTCTTCCCACCTCGTCCTCAATTTGGTCTGTATCTCCAATTCCTGTTTGCCTTCTGCAAGTATGCTGTATTCTTTAGAGATTAGGCCCTTTTTGTCCTCCCCCATGAGGCACAAATCCTCAAATGTTGTGAAGTCGCTATACGGACCTGTCCTCTGTATGTGATCCCTCAATTGAAGATACCTAAAAAAGGCCGAATCAGGGAGGCCATAGTCTCTCTTTACTACCTCAAACGTCTTAATAGCGTTGTTTGCCCATAGATCTTTTATACTTATGATATCTGCCTTGCTCCAGTCCTTAAACGCTGTTGGTTCCGTGCCCGGGATAAAGCTAATATTGTCAAATAGTGGTGCCATCTGAGATTTGTAGGTGGATAGCCCATGTTTAAGTTTCAATGAATCCCACATGGTTAGCGAGTGTGTGATCGATTCCAGGGGCACCCTCAGAGCTGGTCTTTCTTTTTTTGTTAACCACAGTATCATTTCTATGGATGACCCAGATATCACATCGGACTCAATTTCCACCCACTTTTTCCTCTGTTTATGTGCATGCCAGTGAACCAGTTGGCTTACATGCGCCGCTTGATAATATTGCCACAAGTGTGGCAAAGCTAGCCCTCCTGACTGTTTGGATCTATATAATGTGGGCAGCTTTATTCTCGCTTTTTTGTTATTCCATATAAATTTTGTGATAGCTTTCTGCAGCTCATGCATGTCCCTGGCTCTGACCTGAACTGGAAGTGTGTGGAAAAGGTACAATATTCTTGGCAATAAGTTCATTTTGATGGCATTTATTCTACCCAACCATGATATATGATATCTGGACCATTCTTCTAATTCTTTTTTCAGCGTTTTTATTAGTGATGGGTAGTTGGTCTCATATATAGTGTCGGGTGTGTTAGTCAACCATATTCCCAAGTACTTTATGGCCTGTGTCTTCCACGCGAAATCAAAGTTTATTTGTATTAGCTTTAGTTGTTCCTGAGGGAGGTTTATATTTAGGGCTTCGGATTTTTCGTTGTTTATTTTAAACCCCGATAGTTTCTGGAACTCTGACAAGTTACTAAATAAGTTTGGGAGTGAGGTGAAGGGTTTTGAAATGGTTAACAATATGTCATCGGCGAACAATGCCAGTTTGTATTCTTTTTGTTTGACCTTAATCCCCCCGATATCTGGGTTCGCCCTGATTTGGGCTGCTAACGGTTCTATCGCCAATGCGAACAATAGGGGCAACAGCGGGCAGCCTTGTCTTGTGCCATTCCTTATGTGGATTTTCTCAGTCTGCATATTAATATAGGATACTTTAGCTGTGGGTGTACCATATAGTGATGTAACAGCATTCATAAATTTGCCTTTTACCCCAAATGCTCGAAGTGTCTCAAACATATATCCCCAATCAATACGATCAAAAGCCTTTTCAGCGTCTAAAGATAGTAGCATCGAAGGCGTTTTATTGTGTTTGGCTATCTGGATTAAGTCAATTGTTCTTCGTGTATTATCCACTGCCTGACGACCTCGTATGAATCCTGCCTGATCAGCGTCTATCAGTTGTGCAAGATACGTATTCAATCTTGTGGCTAATATTTTGGAAAATATTTTGAGATCGTTATTGATCAAGGATATCGGTCTGTAGCTTTTGCATTGGGTGGGGTCTTTTCCCTCTTTATGTATTAATATTATTTTTGATTCCAGCATCGTTTGAGGAAACTGCTCTCCCTCAAGAGCTTTGTTAAATATCTTTAGTAGTTGGGGAACTAATATGTGGGCTAATTTTTTATAGTAAATGTTGGATAGACCATCTGGTCCCGGGGCCTTGGAGTTCTTCAACCCCGCTATTGTATCTAATACCTCTGTCGACGTAATTGGCTGGGATAGTGTTGTTATATCCTGTTCTGTGAGTTTAGGCAAATTTATTTTTCTGAGAAATGCTCTCTGTTTTTTCATGGTGGTGTTCCCTTTATCTACTTTATCTCCATTGTATAGCTCTTTGTAATATGTGGTGAATTCATTAGCTATAGTCTGTGGGTTTGTTGTGCACACTCCATCTTTTCTTCTAATGCTATGTATTCTAGATTGCATTCTATCCTTCCTTAATCTTGTGGCCAGCATTGTGTCGGCCTTATTGGCCTTCTCGTAGAATTTTTGTTTTGTCCATGCTATGGCCTTCTCAGCTTTATCCGTAAATAGTAAATTTAGTTTCCCTCTGAGGTCCCGCAATTCAGTCTCCCTGGCTATACTATGGTTTACTTTATGTGCCTCCTCTAGGGTCTTTATCTTTTCTTGCAGGCTTGTTGTTTGCTTCTGTCTCTCCCTCTTTCTATGCGAAGCGACGCTGATAAGCTTTCCTCTCACCACCACCTTATGGGCCTCCCAAAGGATATAGGGTGAGTTCACGCTACCTTCGTTTATTTGGAAGTAGTTGGAGGCCTCGTTACTGATCTCAACTATGACTTCTGGCATCTTTAATAGAGACTCGTTTAGTCTCCATGTCCCTTTACTTGTTTTTTTGTGTAGGTCGACAATGTGCACTTCAACAGGACCATGATCTGACCAAGTAATAGGGTGTATTGTAGCCTTTGTAATTTTTGGGATCAGTAAGGAATCTACAAATATGTAGTCTATCCTTGTGTATACTTTGTGGGGGGCTGAATAGAAAGAGAAGTCCCTTTTCTGCGGATTCATCTCCTTCCATGCATCCCTTAAATCAAACTCTTTAAGTCCCTCTCTTAGGGTTTTTCTCTCCCCCTTTTGGGCAGCTATTGTCTTAGCTAGGGCAGGTTTAGATCTGTCTTGTTTTTCATTTAAGGCTATATTAAAGTCTCCCGCCATGACCAGGCGGCCCCGGGAGGTTGTGCCCAGCAATCGAAACAATTTTGTAAAAAATATTCTCTTATTTTCATTTGGTGCGTACACATTAACTAGGGTTATTTGTGTATCTTCTATGCTCCCCGTGATTATTAGGTATCGTCCTTCTGGGTCCCTTCTTACCCTGTCTACCTTGAATGGAGAGTTCCTTGCTAGGAGTATGGCCACCCCTCTTTTCTTTTCGTCCTTTGCCGAAGCTGTGTATATCTGGGGGTATAACTTGTCCCAATATGTGGGGGTGGAGCCAGCAGTGAAGTGCGTTTCTTGTAGGAATATTATGTCCCCTGATAGTCTCTTATATTCTGTCATGGCTAGCTTCCTTTTTACCACATTGTTCAATCCCTTGGTGTTATGTGATATTAGTGTTAGTGTCATTTGTATTTACCTGGGTGTGAGGTCTTCTTCTCTAGTGGATTCGTTTTCTGGTTTCCCTTGAGAGTCGGCCTGGAGGGTATCTTTGCACCTCGTACAGTAATGACAACATTCAAACATGTAAACATCAAAAATAAAACAACATATATAGGATAATCCAGGTGACTAACATAGCCTGGATTTGTGTGTTCACTGGACGTGAACGAACTTTCTCTGCGATAGCGCAGTAGCGCTAATCCAACACCCATAACCTTGGGTGTGTACGGACCGTACTGCGGTCCCAGGCGGCGGGCCCGCTCAACAAATCAACTTTTTTTTTTTTTTTTTTATCAGTTAACATTTCTATCCCTTTTTGTTTATTTTTTATTTAATATAGTAGACCTTCCTTACCAAATGTGTACCTCTATACCATTGTGACCAGCTTTATATAGAGCAAGCATGACTCAACAGTCGGGATCATACATTTACCCTATCTTGTCTACAACTCCCCCCTCCTACATTTTTTCTGTTTCATTTATTTATTTTTGCCTAGCTACATGTATTCTGCGTACTGTCACCAGTACTTCTACTTCTACCTTACGGATTACCCGCTCAACCATGGGGGAGGGAATGATGCTGGCCCCTTCTTATTTCTTATCTGGATTTATATAACACATCTCAGTCTATCATTTGGGCATAGTTCCTTATGTCGGGATTTACGGGTCTTCTCCACTTTAACAGGTTTTGCATAGACCTAAGCTTTAAGATTTCTGGGGTTCCTTTGGATTTCTTCTGTGTGGAGTGGCTCCTCTGCCCACTTCTTTCCATATGGGTCTGACGGGAGGTGGTCTGTGTTCTTCGCTGGACATGGAGTCTGGTGGTTGCAATCCCAGTCTTTCTAGGAAGTCCACTCCCTCCTCTGGATCCCTCATGTAGGCTTGCGTTCCATTCTTGGTGGCGATGAGGCGGAATGGGAACCCCCACTTGTATCGGATTTCATTGTCTCTCAGGACTTTTGTGATATGTCTCAGGGCCATCCTCTTCAACAGCGTTGATGGGGCTAGGTCGTTGTACACGTCTATCTTCACATCTCCCCATTTCAGCCCTCCTTTTTCCCGTGCCAGGTTAGAAATCGCTTCTTTAGTTTTAAAGTAGTGCATCCTCACCACTACATCTCGAGCTCTATCTCCGGCTTGTGGTCGCGGTCTGAGCGCTCTATGCACCCTGTCCAGGATCAGTAATGCTGGGGGCGTTTCCGGGAGAAGGGTCTGTAGCCATTCAGTTGTTGCTCTCTCCAGATCTGTGACCGTCTCTGGAATGTTTTTGAACCTGAGGTTGTTCCTTCTTGCCCTGTTTTCTTGATCCTCCTGTTTTTCCTCCACGGCGGCCATTCTGGCTCTTAGGGCCAGGATCTCCGTATCCATAGTGGTCTGGTTGTTAATGGTTTCATCCACTTTTTGTTCCAGCGTATCTGTGCGTTCTCCTATAGAGCTGACCTCTGTTCTGAGGTCTTTGAGAGCGCTTTGGAGCTCTTGGTGGAGTAAGGTTTTTAGGCTTGCATATAGGTTCTCAATGTCTTTTTTGGTAGATGTTTGTTCACATACCTCAAGTTCATGTTCAGTGTCTGACTGAGTGGGAGATGGCGCTCTGCTGTCTGACCTGCCCGCTTTACTTTTCTCTTTTGTCTTGAAGAAGTCTTGCGGCGTTGGTTTTTTTGGAGCCATTCTAGGGCGTAGTATATCCAACGCCTCCAATCTATGCGTTTCCTACTTCTTTTGTTTTGTTAGATGCTTTGGTATGCCCGCCGCCTCATGGAACCCACTTTAGGCGGTCATTGTGGACTGCGCCACGAGCGCACCTCCGAGAAACATATTATTGTTATGTACTCTTGTTTTGGTAATTCTCACTTGCGCAGGGTACACAGGGACGGGCCCCACCAGCTGTAGCAGTGCAGATGAGATTTAGTTATTATCTTTGGTTTGTTTGTCTGTCGCTTTTCGTGATGATGGTGGGTAGCCCCAGTCAATCCACAGTCCTTTGGCTTGGTGAGGCTGCTTTTTTATTAAATTTTCTGTTTATTTATTTATTTTTTGTTCTGTGGGGGTCTGCACCTTTAATTCAGATCTGCGGCGGCCATCTTGGATTTTGCCGACACGCAGTCTGGAACGCATGGAGCAGGCGGCTCCGCTCCCCGCAGCAGCTCCGTCTTCACCTCAGAGGTACAGGCAGGTGGCGGGGGCGCGGGGGGGGCGCAGGTAAGCAGGGGGTAGGTTGGTACGGCTCACCCCAAGCGGCCGCCGGCCAGGAGAAGTTTCTTTTGATGGTGGAGTCAGCCTCGGCCGGCCGCCATTTTAGGCTGCTCTGAGACCGGAGCCCCCCGTTCTGTGCCCTGAAAATGATCCCGCTTGTTGAGCACCGGAGCCCTCTATTGCCCACCGCCTGTGGGGAGGCAGGATCGTGTGTCCCAGCGGGGGGGGGGGGGGTACTGGCAGGTCAGATGTCAGCTCCTTTCTTTTCCTCTCCCTACACATTAGCGGCCATCTTGTTAGCCGTCCAGCACCTTGCGGGGCCGCCACAGTTCGGAGTCAATGGTTGGGGTGGGGGGGGGGGGGGCCGTGGGACAGCGCCTGGACCGGCGATACAGACCTCCCGGGAGCGCACTGGCAGCCCTTTTCTAAGGGGTAAATAGCTGATGCGACCCCTCTCTAAGCTTGCCTGTCTGCAGGGGATGAGGGATGGGTCTCTCTATGTCTAGCTCTGGAGAGTGCTCTGTGTGTGGCCCAGGACTCAGAGCCGCAGCGAGTTGCAGGGCCAGATATAATTTTCTGCAGCCCCTTCTCCTCGTTCGCCTCACTCTCCCACTCACCTCTGTTGCAGTTGATGTCGGGCAGGACAGGTTGCGCTTCTCCTATGGCGGAGCTCGATAGGCCCGTGGAGCCACTGTTTATTTTTCTTTACTTTTGTTTATCTTTATAATGTCCATGTATTACATTTTTAGGCTCAAAATGATCTGTATGATGTGAGCTGACCAAATTCGTGGGAATTTAGTTTATTTGGCTGGCGATAAGCAAGGATTGCTGTGGATTGCGAGTTAAGACTTGAGGAGCTTCAGTATAATGCGGCCATCTTGGTCTGACTCCAAGCCACGCCCCCCCTGTGCCCTTCTTTTAAAGAATTTGTGCAATAATAATTTGCGGACAAACAAATAAGTGTCCTTAATCCAGTCAAATCTGGAAAAGTCCTCCGTAGGAGAGAAGGACAGTCCCTTTTGTAGGACTGCTACTTGAATCCCACTCAGGACCATATCCGATAGATTAATCACCTGGCTACAGTCGTCCGTAACATTAATTAACGACGGCAGCGTGATCGTCGCTTGGGCCCCCCCCTGTACGCCCAGGTGTCTCTGTCGCTCAGCCCACCCCATCTGGCCTCTTCGGGTCTTGCACGTTCTGGGGGTGGCTGATGGCGGGGGTCTTGGTCTAAAAAACCCACCCTGGAAGTGTCGACTGGTCCCTGTTCTCTCCTTTCCCCACCGTCACTCTCCTCGTTAGAAGTGTCCCAGTCAGTCGAGGACTCAGGGTGACGAAAACGGACTTTTTTATGGTTTTCCTTTTTATGTTTGTAAATTTTACCTTCCTTAAAGTCCTTTGTGTCTCGAATGTATTTGCGCTGTTTTCTTTCTTTTAATTCGCGCGTGAATCTACCTATTGTCTCTTCTAATATGTTCTCCAAGCTAATGAACTCAGAGTTACCACGCCATTTCTCTGCGTCGTTGCGTTGCTCTGCTAGTTCTATATTAACAGTTGATAGTGTGTTATTATCTGTTTCAACTAACAGTTTCATAAGAGAAGCAGAACAAATGCCTAGAATTTAATTCCATTTGATGAGGAATTCTGGGTCAGAGTGTGGGGTTGAGGGGGGTAGGTCTACTCTTAAACCCCTCGGAATGAGTTCAGTAGATATGTACTTTTCAAAACTCGCTACCTCCCACCATAATTTAGCCCTCCTCTTATATATTTTCTCCAAACCTGAAAAGTAGGTATTTATACTGGTGACCCCAATGTCAGATAAATCCCCATCTAGTGAAAAGACATTGTCCGCCTCCGATCTCCATGCAGCAAAGTCAGGCAATTGCGACAGGAAGCCAGCCATAATAGTGTACTAAAAATAATTAGTGAGAGGTAAGTAGGTGTGCGAGCTGGGAGCAAGAGTGGACATACATCCACATGTGTATGAACTAAGTTTTAAGGGTAGGGAAAGGGGAAAGGGAAAGGGGAATGGAGGCTCCCGCATCAGCTAGTGAAAATGGTAATGTGAATGAGGTAACTCACAGACTGGTGCAATAGAGGATATATAAGGTTAACAACATAGACGAACAGGAAAGATCCTCCTAGAATGCACTCAGAAAGGTAAGTCAACGTGATATGGTTGATAATATTAAAAAAACCTTTTAATCACACATATAGTAAAACATCTTGTATAGAGGGAAATGGCAGAAAGTAATCCACGACCAGTCCCTATTGACAAACCAAGAAACAATCTTCCCAAATAAATACACGGGAGATAATGAGGTATGACACTACACCGCCGATATGTGGGCTAGAGAGCTGCCAGTAGTAATCACAGTGTAACTTCAGACTAGAAAATCTGTTCTATAAAGCAGATAATCTATTGTCAAAAAATCAGCACACCTAAATAAATGGTATGCTGATGCTGGGTCTGAAGAGGTGTGTTAATAGGCAGTTAGTAGGTCAGAAATAAATACCTACATGGATACACATAGACCACAAAGTATATAGGTGTATGTCTGCTCCTGAACGGGGTGAAATCAACATATAATGTGGAAGATAATACACACAACATTAAAAATATCTAAAACCACATACATAGCTAGTTGCTGCGTGGCTTGATGGTGTTTGACTTTGCATAGGGCAGGCACAAAATGTGCTCAACTGATGCCCTGAGGCACGGTTCTGAGACCGTATCCAGTTATAGCCTCAGAAAAGTAACGGTCATAAAATGCAAAGGTCACTAAATAACACTAAGTGGAATTTGTCAATGCTTTGCTAGTAATATAAAGCAAATACAGAAGGACTGAACCATAGTACATATAGCATAGTGTAATGTCGCCAGATATATATATATTATTATACCCTAATTGTGTCGGCGGCATTAACCCCCTGATAGTAGAATGCTCAAGAGGTAGCCTGTCAGGGAGTGTACTATAATGCTTACAACTCCGCGGTGTAAGTAACCGCTCTCAATAGCAACTGACTGGCTAACCATAATATCTACTTAGCTTGGGGGAGAAAGGCTGTGGTCCGTTCCTGCGTCTCTCATTCCAACAGTGTGTAGATTGAGGGCAGGGTACCGCTGACCTCTGACCTGACGTACGTTTCGAGCATGCTCGCGCTTTTTCAAAGGTACCTGCCCGCAGTCAACGAGCACTTAAATAGCTCATGGTTGTCATGACAGCCTGCGGGGCAGTGTCTACCCCGGGCTGTTAGCTGGATACAGCGCGAGCATGCGCGAAACGTACGTCAGGTCAGAGGTCAGCGGTACGTGGTGACGTCATCACGCTGAGTGGACGCCTCCCAGCAGTGGGACGAGACCGGCGCGGTTGCAGCAGCTGAACATGCAGGCTGTAATTCCCTGTCCCGGCACCCTGCCCTCAATCTACACACTGTTGGAATGAGAAACGCAGGAACGGACCACAGCCTTTCTCCCCCAAGCTAAGTAGATATTATGGTTAGCCAGTCAGTTGCTATTGAGAGCGGTTACTTACACCGCGGAGTTGTAAGCATTATAGTACACTCCCTGACAGGCTACCTCTTGAGCATTCTACTATCAGGGGGTTAATGCCGCCGACACAATTAGGGTATAATAATATATATATATCTGGCGACATTACACTATGCTATATGTACTATGGTTCAGTCCTTCTGTATTTGCTTTATATTACTAGCAAAGCATTGACAAATTCCACTTAGTGTTATTTAGTGACCTTTGCATTTTATGACCGTTACTTTTCTGAGGCTATAACTGGATACGGTCTCAGAACCGTGCCTCAGGGCATCAGTTGAGCACATTTTGTGCCTGCCCTATGCAAAGTCAAACACCATCAAGCCACGCAGCAACTAGCTATGTATGTGGTTTTAGATATTTTTAATGTTGTGTGTATTATCTTCCACATTATATGTTGATTTCACCCCGTTCAGGAGCAGACATACACCTATATACTTTGTGGTCTATGTGTATCCATGTAGGTATTTATTTCTGACCTACTAACTGCCTATTAACACACCTCTTCAGACCCAGCATCAGCATACCATTTATTTAGGTGTGCTGATTTTTTGACAATAGATTATCTGCTTTATAGAACAGATTTTCTAGTCTGAAGTTACACTGTGATTACTACTGGCAGCTCTCTAGCCCACATATCGGCGGTGTAGTGTCATACCTCATTATCTCCCGTGTATTTATTTGGGAAGATTGTTTCTTGGTTTGTCAATAGGGACTGGTCGTGGATTACTTTCTGCCATTTCCCTCTATACAAGATGTTTTACTATATGTGTGATTAAAAGGTTTTTTTAATATTATCAACCATATCACGTTGACTTACCTTTCTGAGTGCATTCTAGGAGGATCTTTCCTGTTCGTCTATGTTGAAAATCTGGGCATCAGGAACCAGGTGGATACACTGGGCGGGGTGCTCTGAAGTTAATCTCTCTTGATGATGATCTGACATCAGAGGCAGACAGGCTTTTTGATGGGGAGTGGCATCAGGAGCTCTTCATGGCTGGAACAGCGGATCTCTTTGTGTGGTTTGGCGGGCTCAAGTGGGAGAGTTAGAGTTCCCGGGCTGATCCTATCTTCCACTGTGGGCATCCGCAAAGCCTAGAAGAGCTGGTTCTGGCAGGTTCCTTTCATTCTATGGGCCCCAAGCCCCAATATATTTGCGCAGCATTACACATCACCCAGGAGCAGATAGGAAAGATGATCACATGTAGGAATTGCTCCAGGACGAACTGTTTGAGAACTTCCTTTTTGGTATACTGTTCGTTTTGGACCTAGCGAGTACACAAGTCCAGTAATTGCTGCGCTAAGACGCAGGGCCTCTCATGGTAGGTAAATTTTACTTTCTGGAACCATTGCCGGTAAGTCTCTGGGTTGAAACCTAAATGGTCTAGAGTGGCGGACTTTATCAGCTTAAAGTCCGCAGCCTAGTCTGCTGTAGGCCCAAGGCTTTACCTATGAGAAGCAGGGCCAAGGCGATTCCCCAGCTATCCTTGAACCAGCCCTGTGCCTCAGTGACCCTTTCAAATGTTAGCAAGAAAATCTCTGGGTCCTCCCCGGGATCCATTTTCCTCAAGTGCACCAGTGTGTTGTTCAAGCGTTCTGCTGTGGAAATGGAAGAGGACTGAGCCAGTAGCTGGGCTAGCCTTTCATCCCGCAAAGCATGTTTTTTGTCCTGCGTGGCCTGCTCTAACAACAGTCCAGTTTGCTGGGTCTGTTTTTCATCCTGCAGGGCTTGTTGTTGCAGAAATACTCCAGTTTTCCTGGTTTTCATCTTCAGAAGATCCTTAATAAATTGTTCCATTTTTTTCATGCAGCCCTTTTTATGCAGGGGCCCTTCAGCACCCCTCTTCTATTATTATAGAATATTATCATATGTTGCAGAAGACAAGGCAGTGACACGTGGGTTTTCTGAGAAGGCTTGTTTGTTCCCCTTTGAATAAACCAGGAACATAAAGGAGCTTAATCCAGCGTAAAAAAAAAGTCACAAAACAATCGTTAGAACAGACCTATTCAACAGCTACAGATGTGGGGTTCCCATTTCTCAAGGAGGACATTCAGGGTCTTGTACTAAATCTACATATATGGAGGAGCACATCTATGGTAAGCATCCATTCTCTTATCATAAAGCTGAAATGTGTCAGCTTTGGTCAGAAGGAAGATATATATTTATGCCAGTATTTAAAAAATAAATAAAGTGTAAATATGGAAACTAGGATTTATTTGTTCTCTTCAATGGCAAACTGTCAGAAGACTGTTTCACAAAGAATTAAAGTGTATGTTTTCATACATATACTGTATATTTAATGTACTGTATTTGCTTTTCTGCAGAAGAATTAGATACGACAGTACATTGCTGCAGAGGCTGGAGGACTTGCCTGAAGGGATCTGACTTAACAGTTCCCAGCTACAGTATGTGCAGAAAACTGATATGGTAGCCTAATGGATATGTATAGGACGAGTAGGCTTCCTAGGGTCTAATACAGGGTGAACATGGACAGGTAACTGTAGACATCAGTGGACTGATTCAGAAGCACATTTTGGGCTTTACAGAGAAGTTTCCAGAAAGATTTTGGAAATTCAGGAGGAAACAGCAGACAGTAGCACGTGACTGGAGAGTGCAAGACAGGTCAAGATAAAACAGACAGATTTGGGAAATATCTGCCCAGCAGATTATAATGAAAAACAAATTATTAGACCAGCAAGAGAACAGGTAAACAGAGAGAAGAATAGAGGACTTAAACATTTCCCTAGGGGATCCTGATATAAATTGGGAGTTGAGAGAAGAAAGAAACGTTGAAGAAAATGTAAGGTGAACAAAGAATAAGATCTGTTTGGGCAATGAAGATCAACAGTAGCAAAGGCAGCAGACAGGTGTTATCAAAGAAATATAAATGTCTACTTTTGCTTGGACAGTCTCAGTGGAGTGAATCTAGACTGCAGAGTATAGAGGATACTAATCTAAAAATATGCATAATTCATCAAATAAATAATACTTTACTCTAACCTCATGGAATGCAGAAGAAATGTACTCCCCTTGATAGAGGAGAAAAATCTTTACCATTTAAAAAGATTAAACACAGATCTGTCTTTCTTGTCACCTGTGCACCTTGTGCACTCACCACAAACAAGGAGTGACCACGAGGCCGAGGTGGGGATTTGATAAACACCAACCCCTCGCTGCGAGGGCGCGTCCGGAGTGTAGATAGGTCAAGGTAGCCGGGTCGGGGTAGGCGAGGTCTGGATGGTCAGTGATACTTGCCGAGGTCTGGATTGGAGAGGTACAGATCATTGCAGGTACTTTTGCCAAGGTCGGGATTGGAGAGGTGCGGAACGTCGTGGATAAGCCAGGGTCAGGAGCGGAGAGGTACGGATCATCGTTGGTAAGCTGGGTCAGGAGTGGAGAAGTGCGGAATCCAAAAAACAAGCAAAGACAAGACAGGCAAGGCACAGACAGGAGGCAGGACTGTAGCGAACACAGTGCACATAAACAAGGTAATGCTAAGCCAATGTGCCAGAGGGCAGGCTGAGCATATAAGGCAGAACATTCAAATGAGCTGGTAGCATAATCAGGAGTATGCCTGGCTGTGGTTAGCTGAGGGAGACAGCATAGGTGTATCCCTTTAGACAGATCAGTGAGGAAGATTCAGCGCACGTGCCCGGGTGCCACGCATAGCGGGTGCGTGTTGCGCAGCAATGACATCACTGTGCGAGTGAAGCCTGGAGGCGGGAACAGCGGGAACAGCATTTAGTGCCAAGTACGGTCCGCCCACGCACCTAGAAGGAACGCTGGCATGCTCCGGTCCGCGTGATGCGCTGCAAGAGGCAGAAGAGACAAGAGGCCCGGTCGCAGGTCTAAGCAGGTAGGAAGCACGCCGGGGAGGGTGCGAATGACGGATCCTTACATAACCTAACTGACAGTGAGTATTGGTCTTGTAGGGTAATATTTGACATTGTATTTTCTCATACATTTTGTATAGCATGTCACTGGATATTACATATTACATTACATTTCGAATAACACTTTCTCTGATACCATTGTATTACTTGATTCATTGGGATTCTTCTCCAGAATTTATATGTAAGTGTTTTCTTGCACTCATTCACCACTTTTGTTTTTGACAGTGAACATGCAAAGATAAATAGAGAATGGATTCATCATGCTCTTTTGCAACATATAATAACAAGAAACGAGGAGTCACAATTTTGATAAATTAAGGAATTCCATTTACTATCTCTATGCAAGAAGCCGATACAGATGGCCGATGGCTCATTTTGGAGGGGGAGTTTCTCAAAGAACATGCCGGTAACTCTAATTAATGTTTGAGTCCCAAATATCGTTGCAAATCGTTTTTCTCTACATTAGTAGGCAAAATTGCCCCTAGAAAAAATTCCAATTTGAAAAAGGAAGGAATATTAATTGAGTGGACCTTTCTTGTTTACAGAAATTGATTACTCCTTCATCTAATAGGAACAAGGAAAAAGCTAAACAACATGTGATATTACGATTTTGATCCATGTAGATCTCCACACGCTGTGGAGGGATTTCACCTGTTTATCTATGGTACATAGCCATATTTTTTTTATACATTCCACTTTATTTCCTAAAATATCTAATGCTAAGACATTTCTTTTTTTTAATACACTCGAGAGCATGGAAGATCCTTATGACGCAGCTTAAAATTACATTATAAAATTTCAACCTTTCTGCTATTCAGTTGTAACCCTGAGTTCCCAGCTGGGGATATTCATGAAGCTTATGAAAATTTGATTTTAAATAAAATGATAAGCTCTATAGGGTAGGGGCTCATTGTGCCTGCAAAGCTCTATATACACAACCTCAGTACCATATATGAAAAAACATTATTATTAATCAACATTCTGACCCCTCCATACCTAATGCCATGCATTAATCAACATATTTACAATTGCAAGATTGCATATCATATTTACATTTTCATTTTAATTATTACTAAGTAATAAAAAAACATTGTGTCAAAACCTTCTTTAAGCAAGATAATCCTATCACAGCCATCTCTTTTTGAAACAGCTAATTAACTCTTTCTTAAGCAGATTCAATAGCTTAACCACAAGTAAATGTTAAATAGAATGTGTCACCCAGCTGCCAATTACTTCCACTCCACGATGGGAAATTGTTCACATTAATCAGGAATATTAAGAATCTGAATAATAGCTCCTCTAAATATTCCACTGTAATTAATTCCAGAGTATGGAAATTAGAAAAATGTATGCCTGAAACCGTTTTCCCATTGAACAAATAAAGGCATTACAAATCTGCTGTATGAGAAACAATTTCTCTCATTTGGAGTGTACTTTAGAAATTACAGTGAGCAGTTTGACAGTAATGAGCACTCATATATGTTATGTTGTTGACATGAAGGTCAGTTCATAGTCGAACATATTTTTATATGCAATTCGCAAGCAGAATAGTATTTAAATGTGCTAGAACACGTGGCTGTTTAGTTTACACAAAAGCCCAAACATTTTTTTTAAAACTATAAGCATAATCTATAGAGATGTGTGAATGTGCACAAAAGTGGTTTGCTAATATTTTTACAATTTTGTTCGAAAACTTGGCCAGTCGCAAAATTTATCATTGGTTGAAAATGAGCCACATTTTACAACATATTGAACATTTCCCCCAATAATTCACATTATTGACAAGTTTTATTACTCCAGATCCCAAATTAGTGCTTTTTGCTGGAGTGGAGAGATTGAATCTTATTTAGTGGAGTAGCCATTGACTTATATACCTCCCAATACACTAACCTATGCAACATGTGGAGACATACGGGATCAGTGAACACATCTGAGATGGGAAATAGGCTCATTTAAAGCAAATGAATATACTTACTGTTCTCTTGACAGTGGGCAAATAAGCAAAATACCTTGGCATTTTTCCTGTGGTTCAGCTGCCGCTGTCCTGTGGTGATTTGCGGCTTCCAATGTTCTTTGAATTAACGATAGGTGATGCTACTGTGTAGGTAAACTCAGCTCAATGTCTTGTGAGGCTATTGCTGTATAAGAAAAGTGTCAGTTGTTTTTAAGACACCCATAACCAACTCTTTTCCCCATGCACTCTTTCAATTGTACAAAACTAAGGTCAACAGACACAGGGTAGATCCACAGAGCTCCTTTAAATCGGGGCTACTAATGTGACATTAGCTAAATAGGTAACTTCCATTAGTTTTCCACCATTTGACAGGTATCCACTAAGCTAAAGGTATGCCAAAACAACGTCCCTTTGGCCGATTAGCGTCGTTATGTTAGCAGTATTAACTGGAATTTTTGTTGAACAGAGACGCTTTAACCCATACACTGCACATTGGCAAAAATATAACGCCCGTATCAATTAATGCACATGCGTTGCAGAGTTCTGCCATGAAATGAGGAGGAGATGAGTTTCTGTAAATATTGTTGTTGTTATTTGACCTTTCCTTTTTTTTCTCTTTATTGTTTGCAGAAAGTGAAGCTACAGTATGGGAATACAAGTTTTCTTCACTACTTCTGTCTCTTGGTAGTTATTTTTAGAATATGTAGACACATAATTGTACACCCATACTTATTACAGTTCAGATTATATAACATATTAGGTCAGACAAAGATTTCCAACATTCACTTTAATCACAAAAAAATTGCATTTTTACTGCAATGTTAAGTAGGGATACATCCACATTGCAATAATAATTTAGCGGGCTGCGACATTCGGGCATGAAGGAGGCCATTAATAGATGCGTTAATACCACATCACAACCATATTTCTATCATAGGCGTCTGCCATAACTATTACAGAAGCCTATGATATAAATAACATTATCCTCATTGATGCCAGTGATTACCAAGGTATACCACAGGGGTTAAAACATTAAAAAAAACACCTACCCCGTTGGCCACCTTAGTGCTACTAAAGCATTTCAAGCATTGCTTTACTGCCTGCTAAGGTAACCAAGGGCTTAACCCATCCCTCACACCCTGGGAGAGCTAACCTCCCACCCTGTGTTAACTAGCCCCTTCACTAACCCCCAACCTCCTCTAGAATAATGCCCAATATCCCCATTAGCCAAATGTGGCTTAGGGGTTTGGGCATTCATCTAAATAAAACAGACATACAAAATGTAAATGGTAAGCTGTAGTAAAAAAAATACATTAATAAAAATAAAATACATGAATAATCCCCCTTCATTACCTAGGTATTAGTAATGAAGTTGTTAAACCCTCCCACAACCCCCCCCCCCCCCGAGGCATACACTGATGGCTCCCTTAAAAAGCCACCCTCCCTGGGGCAACTATCCCACCAACACTACCCCCAACCTCCCTCTAGACTAATGCCCAATATATCTATTAGCCAAGTATGGCTATCAGTGGTTTTGGGCATTGACATGTTTTGCTAAATAAATGTAAAACAATAAAGAACATTAAAAATACATTGTAAACCCAAAAGCATTGATTATCACTGTGGATAGCTAGGTCTCAATGGGGAGTCTAGATATCCACATTGGTAATAAATGGTTATCCATAATTGAAAAAATCCATTAACAAAAATAAAATACATTAATAATTCTCTTAATTACCATAGTGGATAACCACTATGGTAATGAGGGGTAAACCCATCCAGTACACCCACAGGAGGACTAACCACCCACCCCAGGTCAACTACCCCCCTCACCCCACACACAGCAATGGGCAATAGTCCTATTAGGCAAATGTGCCTAATAGGATTTTTGCCCATTGAAAAGCATACAAATTAAACATTAAACAAAATAGACATTACAATAAATATTAATAAGATAAATACTAAACAATTAAATCCATTGATTGCCCTCAACGAGGGCCTAGATAAGGACTTTGCCAATAAATGGACACCCTAAATAAATTAAAGTCTTACTTACCATTGCCAGGATGTAGGCTTTCAGCCTCCATATCCACTGGGGCACCAGAGGATCTATCCAATAAAGGCTGATGTTCAACCATAAACAAAACCCACAACAAAATCCATGCCAGATAGCAAAATAAAAATACAATAAACACGAAAACAAATCTGTCCCTGATGGCACAAACCCCCTCCCACCCCCCACCATTTTTTTAAGGACAATTAATCCAATCCAGGATGAGGGGTGATGGTCAACTGAAGCAATGTTCCTTAGCATGATCTTCAACTGGATAGAAGAGCAGTCTACAGTGAGAAGATAGTCTTTCTTCTTTTCTTTTTTCTTCTTATTTTCTTCTTCTTTTGTTCTCTTTTTCTTTTATTTTTCCTTCTCCCTTAATGTGACTATATATCTTCTTTCGGTCACATGAGACATCCCAGGCCTTATACAATTAGTCCTCGCTATCCGACTGTCCATTATCCGTCAAACGGCTTATCCGATGCAGCATAATTCAGGCCGCTAGACCCATTATCCGACGTCGGAACCTCTTATCTGACTCTCACTGCCGTAAATTAACATGGACCCGAAATCCGATGGTTTGTTATCTGATGATGGTTAGCGGGACTGATTCCAGAGGATAAGCGAGGACCACCTGTATAAGGCTTGGGGTCACATTTGACCATCACATGGTACATCCACCAATCATATTGGAATGTAATTTCCTCCCTTTAAGATGATGTCACATAGCCCAAAAAAGGGGTAGGGGTGTAGTTATGGGGGTAGTTTCCCCTGTGTAGGTGTTTAGGCCTCGCAGAGACAGGGCGGGGTATCGGGATGGTAACTTCATTACCATAGTGGTTAGGCTAATTACTAATTACAAAGACAATGCAAATACCTTGCAAACTGACACAGTTGTGATTTTTTTCTTTGATGAGAAATGGCAAAGTTTCCCTGGAACGCGAACTTGGGCAAATGTTTTGCACATCGTTAATAATCGACAAAAGGCTCAACTGGCTACTTAAAATTGAGTCTTCTTAACACTCAGAATTTGCATCAGTGTCATATATTGTATTATATATTCTATTATTTGTATGGAAGGGGACCCATGCTAGCTCTGTTTTGTGTACATTTTTATTACCTTTATGTTCCTTACCCACCAAAAATTAGATCATAGGTTCTTTGCTGGAAGATTTTAGTTGAGAATTGAGCTGTATTGCACTTTTCCATGCAACACAGAATGGATCGATAGTTCAAACAATGTAGAATTGTTTTAAGAAACATGTATAATATTAATCAGTTTAGTACCTCGACCTATAGAAAAGATAAAAAAAGATCATGGTAACATAGCTGCATACTAATTATCCTATTATAACATACAGATACAAATGTTATGAGTGCTGAATATTAGATTATGAGCAGTAGCATTTGTGAAGGTTAAGTTCGTATAGAAAAAGATTTCTTGAAATAGATCTTTTATCACGTTTCCATAGTAACAAAAAAATGATATAACACGTTAAAGCACTTTGAAAGTGGTCATAGAGCTGTGAAAAAAAAATATTTGTTTTATACGACAAACAAAAATACTAGTCAGTATTCAGTATATGAAAGGCTTATACAGTATATTAAAGAGGCAGTCCAAGAGGCACTATAAAAAAAAAAAAAATTATATATATATATATATATATATGAAAAAAGAAGAAAAAAAACAGGCGCACACCTAGTGCATTAACGTAATAAAATATGTATTAAAGGAACATTAAATCAAACAAATGCCCACTCACAAGAGAACTGCAAATTAAAGCATTTATGAGATTGGCTCTCATATGCCAGCAACGCAGTACTCTCGGTCCGGCTCGAGGTAGCAGCGTCCTCCCGTGACCCTTCTCCGTGTACCCAGAAGTGGAATCCCTCCTATTGGGTGCTTGGCAAAAAGAGCCCCTCCGGGAACCAGTGATTGGAAATCCTCTGTGCCGTTAGCAGGATCGTAGGAGACTCAGGAACTCACGTCTCTCATCCAGCAGCATCAGTGTTCATAGGCAAATGACGGCCGCAATCAGACCACGCCCTACGCGTTTCATCATCATTCACTTTTTCTGATTTTTCATTTTTTATATTTTTTATATTTTTAATTAAAATGTTTTTATATTTTATATTCTTTTGATACATTTATATATTAATTTTTTCTTTTTTGAGAATACAAGTTCATATCATAATGTATAAGCTACCATCATACCGCCCTACTAGGCATATCCACTTATATAGTTTCATAGTTCTTCATTGTCATTAGCTTAAAATCAGGGTATATTAGAGGCGCTACTTCATTGTTTCTGTTCTTGTTTTATATATATATATATGTAGAGGTATATATATATATATATATATATATATATATATATATATATATATATATATATATATATATATATATATATATATATATATATATATATATATGAGAAAAAGACTGCGCCTATATGCAAGGATACAACCAGAAATATTAACTTGAAAATGATGTTATAATAAATCGATGTGAATACCACTAACTTAGCTAATAAGGTAGCTGTAATAATGAACAAAAATCATGTGCCCATACAATGATCAATAATGTAATTACAATGCTGACTTAATGCAAATATAATTGAACAAAAATAATATATAATTAAAAAAATAAAAAGAATAAAAATTAAAAAATTAAAATCATGAGTGGAAAAAAAAAATATATATGTGAAAAATATATATGTGTATATTATTGTCCAAATATATGTATGTATACTATGTGAGTGAATCTAATAAAAAATATAAGACATAAGACCTGTGTTGATCTCACTGTTTTTCAGTGGATTTAAAAAAATCTGAATTGATCAGAGTCACACAATTTTTTTCCTCTCATATAAGAAAAAATGGTGAGTTCTTTGAAAACAGTCCTCAACCATGGAGCAGAGTAAACAATTCTCCCTGAGGAAGCCACTTTGCTGCTGAAACGCATAGGATGAGCCATCAGAGAGACTCACAGCACTGAGCAGACTCTCTACTACTGCTCTGGCGTCCTGCCAGCCCATTACGGACACAAGCCTGCAGTCAAGGGAATACTCCACTTACAACACATTGAAGCGTCACATCCGGGTTGACTGAGGGGAGGGTAGGAGGAAGCCATCTGCTGTAGTTAGAGCTGGGAGAAGCACTCCAATGTGGGATACTCCAAGGGGAAGGACACCCTGGCCATAACAGCTATATCAGGTGGATAACATCGAGCCTCCCCCCCTCCCCTCTTCCAAACGATCCAAAGGACTGTCAGAAGGAAAGAGCCAAATCCCCTTCATCAGACAGCAGTTAATCTCATAAGGCAATATCTCTGTTTCTTACTCTATTATTGATGCAAGATGAGAATATATATATATATATATATATATATATATATATATATATATATATATATATATATATATATATATATATATATATATATATATATATATATATATATATAGTTAAGTTATGGTGAGTAAAAAAAGTGACAAAAGCCCTCCACAGGAAAGCAAATACTGTGTGCACATTTGCATGTCATTTTCCAGAATCCCTTGCTGCAGTGGAAGTGCTGTATGCTAGGTGATAATGGGGAAAGGCGGGGTTGCAGACCTGCCTAAGACATGCAGATGAGCATACAGCTATATTTGCATATATATATATATATATATATATATATATATATATATATATATATATATATATATATATATATATGGTGAGTAAAAAAAGTGACAAAAACCCTCCACAGCAAAGCAAATATGCAAATGTAAATACAACTGTATGCTCATCTGCATGTCTTAGGCAGGTCTGCAACCCCACCTTTCACCCTTATCACCCAGCACACAGCACTTCCACTGCAGCAAGGGATTCTGGGGAATGACATACAAATGAGCACCTAGTGCCACTTTTTGCTTCAAAAACCATTTTTAACATGGTTCCCTATAGGCTTAAGCTTGCTGCATGGTCAAAGCTTTGAGCACAGCCAGGGTTAAGGTGCATACCCAGAAAACCCACCCACAGACAGCTGTTTCGACCTTTATGGGTCTCATCAGTGTGGGGTTGGGAACCATGTTAAAAATGGTTTTTGAAGCAAAAAGTGACACTGTGTGCTTCTTTGCATGTCATTCACCAGAATCCCTTGCTGCAGTGGAAGTGCTGTGTGCTGGGTGATAATGGTGAAATATGGGGTTGCAGACCTGCCTAAGACATGCAGATGAGCATACAGTTGTATTTACATTTGCATATTTGCTTTGCTGTGGAGGGTTTTGTCACTTTTTTTACTCACCATAACTTAACTCAGTATGGTAAACCCCATCCTTTAGCTTCTCTGCATTCCCACTTTACCAACCCACACTGATGAGACCCTATCTACTTTTTTTTTTTAAAAGAATGTACAATTTTTTGCTGGGTTTCACCCCTCTTTGTGTTTGAGGTAAAAAAAAAATTCCAATGCTTCCTAATACTTCTTTCAATGTATCCTGAGCCTAATGTAAACTTGGATACATAGGGTTTTCTCTTTACCTGCTTCTTGAAGTAGTTTTTTCTTTTTATAATAACTGTTTTCTATCCATATGTCAAACTGTTTTTTTAAATTAGTAGATAACAAGTCATCTGAATATCCACCGACTGCAAATTTTACTGCCATCTGACTTAATCTCATCTCCAGATTTTCTGGAATATTCACAATTCTCTTTACACACATCAATTGACTAAGATGCAAATTCTTAATAAAATATGGTGGGTGAAAACTCTCAGTGCACAGCAGATTATTGCAATCAGTAGGTTAAAAGAAAATATCAGTCTATAACATATGTTTGTTAGTCAACGTAACAATTAAGAAATGTATTTTATATAATTGACAACCAAATTAAATGTAACTGTCTGCATATCACCCAGGCCAAAAGGAAAATATCGACAATATAAGGTTTCCATAGGTGGAAATGTCACACATACAGTAGCCAGCATTCATATAGACAAACCATCTCCCGATCAAGATAATAAAAATGGCGGCATATTCAGGTGCGACATTGCGGCCAATGGCTTTGTAAAAAATTTTGCATTCCAATAATATATCTATAATATAAGCAAATCTGCAAAGGTTTGTGCAAACATTTTGTTATAAAAAGTTTGTGCTAAAACATTCACTTTTGCCTTTTACCACTAGAGTTCATTACGTGGAATATTACAAAGTTTGTCACAAACCTGAAACATGGCTTGGGGCAAGAGAGAGGTGGTGGGGGGAGTGAGATGGGTGGGAGAAAGAGGAGGGGAGAAAAAGAGAACGAGAGAGGAAGAAAGATTGAGAGGGAGAGAGAATTTTTAGGTATTCAAAGAATATGCAAATGATTTAATTTAGCCTATTTCCCAAGTATTTAAGGAATGCTCCTTTTTTTCACAATCTTTTTCTTTATTGGGGAATTGAGGCAGAGATACAGAGAATAACAGCATTGTCGAGTTTGCAGTGGAGTCATAGGCCCATGACTGCTGGGAATACAAGTCACTTCCAATAAACCATTTTCTATTTTATAGGTAGGTAGAAGGAAAGACAAAGGAAGGAAGAGGGGGTAGGAAGACAATGAGAAGTGGGAGGGGGGAAGGGGAGGGGGGAAGGGTGGATGGGAGATGGTATTTCAGACATCTCCGTTCACACTCACACAGGAAAGGCTCAATTTTGGGCCAGGATCTGTATGAGCGGGCGGGGGGGCTCCAACGCCAGGCCAAGGGTCCCAGGTTTTGTGAAATTGGGGTATCTTCTGTTTTAACCTGGCTGTCAGCCTTTCCATACTCATGACCATGTTTATTCTATTAACAACTGTTCTTTTAGAGGGTGCTTTTATTTGTTTCCAGGACGCTGCAATTGAGCACCAAGCGGCTGTCAGGATAGAGGAGATAAATCTGGATAGTGGAGAAGGGAGGTCCTCTATTGATTTTCCCAGCACATATGTCAGAGGGTCCAAGGGGATCTCCAGTCCTAGGGTTTCATTGAGAAGTTTCTGAATTCTGGACCAGAACTTATGGATCTCCGGGCATGACCACCAAATGTGGGCCATGTCCCCCTTTTGACCACATCCCCTCCAGCACAAATCTGGTGTGCTGGGGAAGATCTGGCTCAGTCTTCTCGGGGTTAGGAAAAGGATTTTATAGATATTTTCTTTTCTTATGGTACAAATCGATGTTTTGGTAGCTGATTCCCAGACATCCTCCCAGTCCTCAATGTCCATTTGTAGGTTAAGATCAGCATTCCATTTTTGCATATAGGCGTGGGACGGGGGGGGAGTGACGACTCCCTCCCCCTATAAATCTCGGAAATTAATCCTCTCTGGATATTCGCCTTTGAGGCAGAGAGATTCAAATTTAGTCAGGGTGGGAAATTTAGAGTTTTGGGAGCTAGCTCATAGGAAATGTATGATTTGTAGAAATTTAAACAGGTATAGGTCGTGTGAGTGATACTTGTCTTGGAGCTCTTGGAAGGACAGCAGTTCCTATTTCTTCAGCAGATCTACAACCATTCTAATGTTTAGGTCCTAGAATTAACCGAATTGGTTACGGGAGCACCCAGGCGGGAATTCTGGGTTTCTGAAGATAGGGGTGAGTTGGGAGGGGGATTGTATTGTATTGTATGTCTTTATTTATATAGCGCCATTAATGTACATAGCACTTCACAGTAGTAATACATGTGGTAATCAAATAATTAACAGATAATATAAATAACAGATCATAGGAATAAGTGCTTCAGACATAAAAGTAACATTAAGGAAGAGGAGTCCCTGCCCCGAGGAGCTTACAGTCTAATTGGTAGGTAGGGAGAACGAACAGAGACAGTAGGAGGGAGTTCTGGTAAGTGCGTCTGCAGGGGGCCAAGCCTGTATCATGTGTTCAGAATATCCACAGTGCTATTCATATGCTTCTTTAAGTAAGTGTGTCTTAAGGTGGGTCTTAAAGGTGGATAGAGAGGGTGCTAGTCGGATACTGAGGGGAAGGGCATTCCAGAGGTGTGGGGCAGTCAGTGAAAAAGGTTTAAGGCGGGAGAGGGCTTTAGATACAAAAGGGGTAGAAAGAAGACATCCTTGAGAAGAACGCAAGAGTCTGGATGGTGCATAACGAAAAATTAGGGCTGAGATGTAAGGAGGGGCAGAAGAGTGTAAAGCTTTAAAAGTGAGGAGAAGAATGGAGTGTGAGATGCGGGATGATGATAGGCCATACTACCCTTTGTTTTAAAGCCAAATAGACCATGTGCTCCCAGTTCAAATTTCTGGCTTCGTTTTTCTTTGTTTTCTAGGGACCACAGGATAACTGGGATGGGGGTAGGGGATGCGTGATAAGATTCTATCGCCAACCAGCAGTTAGTAGCCGGGGGATTGTTCCAAACTACCGCCTGGCGTAGTTGAGCTGCTTGATAGTATCTGATCATGTCAGGTGCGCCTTGTCCCCCTCTTGTCTTTGAGGATAGCATGACCAACCTCGGGACCCTGGGTTTGCGTTGATTCCAAATGAATCGGAGTATGTGGTACTGGATATTCTTTAATTCTGATAGTGGTATAGGAACAGGGAGGGTTTGAAAAAAGTATAATAATCGGCGGAGGATATTCATCTTAGTAGAGACAATTCTACCAAACCAGGAGATTTGGTGGTTCTTCCATGAGTCCAAGTCCTTTCTAATTTGGTCGAAAAGGGGGGGATAATTAATTTGGTACAGAGATTTGTAGGAATTGGTTATCTTTACTCCTAAATATTTTATGTGGGAAGAGTTCCATTTATATTTATAGTTTGACTGTAGTATTCTCCACCTAGATTCTGGAAGGGAGAGGTTAAGCGATTCCGATTTGTCCATATTAACCTTATAGTCAGAAACCTGGCTAAATTGATCTAGTAATTTTTGGAGGTTGGGAAGGGATATATGTGGGTCAGCGAGGGTCAAGATTACGTCATCCGCAAAGAGGGAAATTTTATATTCTGTATCTGCGATTGGGATACCTTTTATACTTGGTTTGGCTCTGATTTGGGCCGTTAGTGGTTCGATTGAGATGGCGAATAGTAGTGGGGATAGGGGTCAACCTTGTCTGGTCCCATTTTTGATTGAGATTGGGTTTATCTGTCCGCCTGGTAGCTTGAGGTATGCTGTGGGGTTTTGGTAAAGAGCGCGGACACCCTCTAAAAAAGGGCCTGAGAAACCAAATTTAAGCATAGTTTGGTCTAGGAAGGACCATTTGATTCGGTCAAATGCCTTTTCGGCATCCAGGCTTAGTATCATGGCTTGGAGTTTGCTAATATCAATAATTGTGCGGGTGTTGTCAGAGGCCTGTCTTCCTGACACAAAACCCACTTGATCAATATGAATAAGTCTGGGGAGAATCGGGTTTAGCCTGTTTGCTAAGATCTTGCTGAAGAGTTTAAGGTCTGTGTTAAGAAGGGAAATCGGTCTGCAACTACCGCATTGTAGCGGGTCCCTTCCTTCCTTGTGGATGATGGCAAGGTTGGCGGCCGAGATTGTGCCTGGGATTGGTTCACCCTCTAGGAAGGAGTTGAACATGTCCAGGAGGTAGGGGGAGAGAGTCGACACAAATGTTTTGTAATAGGCGTTGGAGAAGCCATCTGGCCCCGGGGTCTTGGCTACTTTAAGAGAGCTTATGGCTTGGGATAACTCTTCTTGTGAGATTTTTTTGGTTTAGTTTCTCTAGCTCCTCTTCCATAAGAGAGGGTAGGTTGCATTGTGCCAGGTATTGTGAGGCTATGTTGGCGGTATTTTGTTCTTGACCTGGGGGGTGGAGATTGTAGAGATCTTCATAGTATTCCGCGAACTCCTGGGCAATGTCTTTTTCCATAAAGGAAATCTGGCCACTCTGTGTGCGTATCTTCGTGATTTGGGATTTGGTTTTTAAGCCTCTGAGTTTTGCGGCTAGTAGTCTGTCCGCTTTGTTGCCCGTCGTAGAACCTTTGATTGGTCCATTTCAACGCCCTCTCTACCTCTTCGAGCTGTGTTTGTTTCACCTCCGCTCTTGTTATGTTAAGTATTTTATATATTTTTTTGGAGGGGATATTTTTATGTTGCTGTTCTAGGTTCAAGATCTTATCTGTTAGTTCTTTTTGTGTTTTGAGTTTCAGTTTTTTCTTATAGGAGGCCAACGAGATAAGATCCCCTCTTATTGAGGCTTTATGTGCTTCCCACAGCATAGCAGATGCCGAAACAGATCCTCTGTTTATTTCAAAATGAGGATAGTTTTTGTCTAACTGTCTCAATTATTTTCGGATCATTAAGGAGCGAGTCATTTAGTTTCCATTTATATGTGTTGCTTTTTACGATGGGCAGGAAGAGGGTTATTTCGACAGGGGCGTGGTCAGACAATGTAATTGGGCCTATGTTGGACTGGGAAGATGCCTGGAGAACATTATTGGTGCCTAGAAACTAGTCAATCCACGAGTAAGACTGATGAGGAGCTGAGAAAAACGTATAGTCCCTTTGACCTAGGTGCTGGGCTCTCCATATATCCACAAGAGAGAAACTTTGTAGAATTTCTCTGAGTTTTTTTGGCCTTTCTTTGAGTTTGGGTGGAGGGGGGGTTGCCAGTGTGGTGGATTTGTCTTGGTCGGGGAAGAGGACCATATTGAAATCGCCAGCTAAGATTAAGGAGGTTAATGAGACCTGGTCCAGTGAGTCGAGTAAATTTTGGAGAAATTGGACATGATTATCATTGGGGGCATATATGTTAACGAGGGAGATAGGGGACCCAAGAGGGTACCCTATAGGGCTAGGAATCTCCCATCTGGGTCTCATGTGATTTTTGTTGGAGCGAAATGGATATTGTTTTTGATCAGAATGGCCACTCCTCTTTTCTTGTTTGGGGAGGATGCAAAAAAAGCCTATGGGAAGGCATGCTTAAATGTATTTGGGGGCTTGGAGGAGTTAAAGTGAGTTTCTTGAATAAAGATAATGTCTCCTTTGTTTTTTTAAAGTTCTTGGAGTGCTAGTTTTCTTTTCTTTACTGAGTTAAGTCCTTTTACATTGAGAGAGATAATTTTGATGGAAGACATTAGAAAAAGTTTTGTTTAGTTTGAGAAAATGGTTTTGGGGCCTGCGGGACCTTGGGGAAGCCTGCATTAATCTCAGAGGCTGGGTCTCAGGAGATATGGGTGCGAGTGGGGGGATGAGAGGGTGCTGGGATGGGGGGGTTCTAAGGGCGGAGGAGGGAGTGGGGGGGAGTGGGTGGCTGGGAGGGGGGATGGGAGGAGTGCGGGTAGCTTTTGCAAGTGGAGATACTATGAAATCCTCTAGTTCTGTGTAAGCTGGGGAGAGCTATCAGGGCAGCATGTGTTCATTACTAAAAATGGGGGGGGGAGTAATAGGGAATACGTATACAACCTTACTCTCCCGGTCCACAGAGCGGCAGTTCGTAGGAGGCGGTTGGAAGTCCATGGGAGAGTGGGGGGGAGGAAACAACTTGGCTGTCATATAAAGGGGGGTCAGTTCAGGGAGAAAGACCCCGGTGCGGATTGCCAGCTTCGTCTCATCGGACGTGTAGTCTTCTGGAGAGGGCAGCTGGGGTGGGGGCGTTCCAGGAGTCCACCGGGACCAGTGCTGGGCTGGAACCAGGCTTGCGAATATGGAGGAGCTCAGCAGGTGCCTGGGCTGGACCGGAGAGGGGACGCCGGACAGGAGCCGCTTCCACTGGAGGAAAGTGCTTGGGGAAGGTAAATAGGGAGCCAGCAGAGGATGGTTTGGTGGGCTCCAGGGGGGAGAGTGGGGGGAGCGCGTGGAGGGGAGGGGAGAGAGGGTGGGGAGTGTCGGTTTGAGAAGGGGGGGAAGAAAAAGGGGGGGGGGAGAGAAGGGCGAACGAGGCTGGGGGCGGGGGAGGGGGGGCTAGGGGGCGCAAGGATTAGCTTAGGGGGGGCGATTTTCATAGAAGGGATCCGTCCTTAGGGGGTTCAGGATCTGGGCTGGGTGTTGGAGGTTGTCCAGAGATAGCCTGCCCTCAGGCACAGAGGAGAGTGGAGGACAGGGTGCAGGATCCGCGGTACATCGGCCATCTTTCGGGAGCTGAGGGACATCGGGTGGGTGCTGGTTGTCGACTCGGGTAGGCTGGTAGCGGGAACACCTCCGCAGCTTTCTTTGGAGCAATAAAAGGTAGTTTGGGTTCGCTCGGATTGAGAACGCGGCAGGGGTTTTTAGTCAGAGGCACTGGGAGGCCTCTGATTAGCTAGTCGCTCTGAGGTTCGAGGGGTCTCTGCTTCTGCAGGGCGGGCTGTGGACTTGGAATTCATTCTGCAGTCTTGTGGTGGGTTTATCCCCAGCGCTTTGAGGAATGACGGGGAGTCTTCCGGCCTGGATATGGTATGATGGCGGCCATTTCGCAGGACGATCAATTTGAAGGGGAAGCCCAAGCGGTAGGTGATGTTTCGCTATTTCAGGATGTTAATGAGGGGCTTCATCTCCCTCCTTTTTGTGATTGTGGCCCTTGACAGGTCACTGAAGATCTGGATCGTGTTCTCTTCTATGTGGAGATCTCCCGCTCTCCTGCTTGCGGACACAATCCTTTCTGTGGCCGAAAACATGAGGAGTTTAATAATCACGTCCCTGCGACGTTTGGGGTCGGTGGATCTGGGACCTGGAGCGCGCAGAGCCCTGTCCATCTGCAGGTCATGGTCACATAAGTCTGGGACCAGGTATAGAAACAGTTTGCGGAGGTAAGCCTGAAGGACATCAGGGGAAACCTCTTCTTGTATGTTTCTTATATGTAGGTTCTGCCTACGATCCCTGTTTTCTTGGTCCTCCAGGGCGTCCCTCAGTTCGTCGACTACATGGCGCAGTCTGAACACCTCCTCTTCTGTGTTGCTTTGAGATCCTATAATGTCTCTGACCTTGTGCTCCAGCACCTCTGTGTGCTTTGTTAGGCCATTCAGGTCTGCCCTTAATCCTTCTAAGGCGGTGTTCAGGTCGTCCTGAAATCTCTTTCTCATGCTGAGAAAGAGGGAGTCAAAATATTGTTTATTTAAGCCGAATTCCGGCAATTCCCGGTTGTCTGAGTCTGGTGTTGGCTCCACGTTTGTAGCTTGCATGGCCTCCTCAGTGCCACCTTGTGAGTCGCAGTTCTGCTCCAACGGGCGCTGAGCGGGGGCAAAATATTTGGTGACACCCTGGTTTTGGGTCCCTTTTCCCCTTGAAGGCATCATCTCCTTTTCTTGGGTACTTTGGGGTAGTTTTGGGTGATTTTGGTAGCGGTATATGCTCTGTCTGGCAAATTATCTGTGAGGGTTTTCGGGAGCTCCTCTTCTACCCGACCATGTTCCGCAACGTCTCGGTATGCTCCTTTTTATACACGTTTCTCTGCAGAAGAAATTGTGAAATTGTATTCTCACACATTTTTTTAACGATAGACAAACTGAACTCTGGTAGCCACGCTGCTACTGTACATATGCACCTGAAAGAAACTATGTCCAGTGAGTATTCTGGGTAATCTATATATTCTACACTTTTATGAGGATGCAAGGTAATTAAGTGAATTCTCCTCATCGAAAACCCACCAAACATTTGGGCAATCTGAGTTTGATTGAAACATGTAATCTTTAAATTAGTAAAAAGGAACGGAGATTAGCTGTCTGACACAGCACAGAATGACACATGTGACTGCACTGATGTCTGCAGCTGAGCGTGGGCAGAGATGATCAAGGAGTCCTGCCAAGTAATCCTACTTCAGCAGTCTGTGCAAATAAAGTTCTGGAATCTGGAAAACTTTTCCTCACATGAACTGTATGTGACATTGTTACAGTTAGAGATCACACTAAAAACAAGAGAGGTTTTAACACTCAAAGTTTGCTATCAAGGGAGATGGTAGCAACAAGATAAAAATAAGCCAGCTTTGCAAAGATAACACTAACAGACAAATATTCACAAGCAAAATAAGTTTACCCTATAAAAATAACAGACTGATCAATTTCAGGACCTATGTTGATCAAAGCGATGTAGTCTCAAATAACTTTCACTTTGTCCAATTGTGAATTTATTATTGTTGAGCAATGTCTGCAGCCGATGTAAGTTTACAGCATACTTTTTATAAGCTTCAGAAATATGTAATTAACATATTTTATTTATTTAAAAAATGTTTTACCAGAAAGTAATACATTGAGAGTTACCTGTCATTTTCAAGTTTATTTAACTTCAATTCTGTTAATTAATGAATAGGAGTTTTTTGTGGACATAAATTAATGCATCACTATAACCTTATGTGAACTTCAAAGATATTATTGTTATATTTTGTAATCTCCTATTTTTCTTTTTTTTTAAATAATCATATCGTAGCAAAATTAATGACATAGAGCAGTAATAATTTTGCATTACATGCTTGGCACTACTTTGGATTATAATCCTCTATTTGTTCTTTAAGAAATAAATTGTGGTCCTCAGAAAGATGGGAGCATGTGGACAGGGAAACAAATATAAAGAACAGAGAGAAAAAATAATAATATAGTATAGGAATTTGCTGTATGGTGAACTAATCTCAAGTGAAAAAGGTATTGCACTTACAAAAATTAAAATTGTACTGAAGGCACTTAGTAATGGATGGTACCATCTCCCCATGATGCTTCTTCCTTCAGCAAATGTTCAGTAGACAAACAAATATACAGTAGGAGAGAACTCTTACTCCAGTATATATAGATAGATAGTTGGCTGAAAGAGTAATACTCTCACAATATACATTCCTTATCGCCTTGGTGTTGAATTGAAGTGCTGGCTGGTATACTTATTGTGCGTAATGTTCTGGCATCTTCTCTACTCAGAGCATGCATGGTTACTTCAGCACCTGAACCCTTTAAAAATGGGCAACTCCAGCAGTGAAATGCGTAGAGATGGGAGATTTGGAGATTCAGACGGCAGAGGAAGCTGGTGGTGCAATTCAGGTATCAGGTGATGTTAAGAAGGAGGCGGATGCGGAAGTAAGAGCCGGAACATCTATCAGTGTATATATATATATATGTGTATATATATATATTTGTGATGCCTGTATCACGTCGCAGTATCTTTAGTCCCAAATTAAGGCAGGAAACTTTGTACTTCTCTACACTGGGTTTATTTACACGGGTTAAATAATACGATATCAGGCCCACTGTCCCTTTAAATCAAAAACAAATCATAAAAGTAACACATATCCCTTCATAGGAGTCTAACTAAATATCAACTCTAGCCCTTTCTACAGTAACTGGGTGGCTAGCTCAGCTGGTTACCACCCCAAAACATGTACTATTTTATATAAACGATATACAGTCTCTAGGCACAGCAATATAATGTTTAGCTCTCATCTGTTTCAATTGGGAGGCTTGGCATCACGAGAGTTCAGAGAATCCCTCTGTAGTTCCAATATTCTGGAAAGGCATCCCTGCTTCAGCACAGTCTCCCGTCCTTCATTCTTCTTCCGGGGATTAAAACCCAGGCAGTCCCAGCAAGCCCTGTGACCACCATCCAACGAGCCAACGGGACTGTGCCAGCCTCTTCCTAGCTGGGAAGAACTCTCTCTACCCCTTTCTCTGGGTAAAATAGTCTCTCTCTGTGTGGAGGCCACTGAACTGCATACTGCACATCTGATCCTCGTGACTATTGGCGCCGGCACTTCCGTATCTGCCCGCGGAGCAGAACGGCGACCTTGCAAAGTTAGATGTCCTGGTTCCTGGCTACAGGTCAAAAATTGACCATGCAGATGAGGGAAGACAACTAACCTTAGAATGAATACATTGGAATGTGATTTGAGCACAAGGAGGTTACAGTGGTTTATCTGCCCGTAACGTTTTCTAGCTACCTAATTCTCTGGTGTCTTCTGTACCAACATTAGATTATAAACTCATCAGTGCAAATATGTACTATGTGTAAAGTATTGTACTGTATCTTGTAAAAAGTTATGCCTGGATTATACAAGAAATATTTTTTTATCGTTTAAAAAGCAAGAAAAAGCCTACTATAAAAAGTAATGTTATCATTTTTGTTTCCTTAATACCCACTAATGCATAACATTAAGAAAGATGCTTCACTTTGGGGTCCATGTGAGATGAATTATCATTAATAGTGAGTTCATGATTTTTCAGTTTAGCGATTTGTATTCTTTTTAAAGACTGAGCCATTAACTAGCAGTTAAGAGTAGTGGGGGGGAAGGGATGGTGTAAAGGTGCAAGTCTCATATGAAGAAGGCTGCAACTTACACATGGTGCCAAGTTAACTTGGTCCTAGGTGGGACAGTACTACCTTTAAAACTAGAAATATGGTACAATGTAACAAAGTTGATAAGGGAGCACTTACTGTAGCAGCAGAAATAGGTGCTAAAGACGCTACATAAATCATTGGTAAGAGTTTACGATTCACTTGAGGAAGCAATTAAAAGTGTATGTGCAAGAAAAAGCTAATCAAATTAGGCACAGTGTACATCATAATATTTGGCGAAAAAGACAGAAGGCCCTCAACATGAACAGTACAGTCTGCAAGAAAGAAGTGAGAGTGATGAGATAGGATATCTCATGTATGTCAAGGCAATTAATGCGGTACTAGAGAATTACATTTTATTTTTAGAAAAGAAAGGGAATGAATGCTAGTACATACAGTACAGGAGATCATGCGCTGAAGCTAAATGTCAGGGTATTTAGGTTAAATGTGAGGAAGATCTTTTATAGCCGACCAGACGAGGGCAAGAAGGCGAATACCGTAAAAGATTGCACAAAAAAAGTGAAATGATCCCATTGATAAAAGCACTCAACCTCTGTAGTACTTGGAAATATAATTATAAGCTGGAAATAGATGGAATTCCATCTCCACTAATCAAAATAATACTGTAATACATGTTTATTAATTACATAGAAACAAAATAAATATTTAAAACCTATAACTAATAGGCAATTTTAGGGTCTGGGATAATTCCCTGTTTTTCCCATATGCCAATGATTCAATGCTCCGATAAACTAGTAATATGACTCTTCTTAAAGTCAAAATTGTATCCCCATGTACTGAGTAGACAGTATTCTGTTAGGGTAGCTAACTGTAAATGCCACAAAATATTCTAAAAAAAACATGCACATACAGTATTTACAATTATTTACAAAGTGACAGTGAAAGCCATATGGAGGGTCCCTAGTGTAGTAGAGGGACTACAGGTAAACATCACCTTACCCAAGGAGTAACCACTTCTAATCCATAGATAATTAAACACTTCAAAATGTCTAATTTAAGATTTGCAGTTGGTGTTTTAGATAATGGCATAAACAGATTATACCCGCAGTGTAAAGAAACTGTATGTTCTAATGTTAAAAGCTGTGCTCATTCAGCCTCACAGTCAGTGGTTACCTCGTGGTCCCACATCATTACTTTGGGCAGTAATGCCATCATGGTCATTGTTTCATTAGTGCGACTGCAACGAAGGTTGCATGTTATATTCTAGCTCCATATACTAATCTAAGTAGCGTAGCAAGTTAAACTATGATGTGGGCTGATGAGGCATCCACTAGCAGAGAGAGCTAGCATTAGGCTGTTTACGGCTAGTGTTTTAGGATCTTCTTCTACTCTCGCGATATCACAATATATCCATTATGTCTCAACTGTACTAGTTTGAGGTGGGAACAGCTAGATACAATTGTGCAATATTGATGGAGTAACAGTTACAATTCTACTACATGAGGTAACTGTTACCAGTAGCTCCTGCAGACAATATAGTTACAATTTGTCTATGAGCAATTATATATAGCAATTTGTTCAATAATATCTTAGCAACTTAGCCAGCGCAGATACACAGTACAGTGCCTATATATATATATATATATATATATATATATATATATATATATATATATATAAATATATATATATATATATATATAAATAATCAAAAAATAAATAGATGATACCGTTCTGTGGTTAACGAAATGCTTTTATTTGTGCAAGCTTTTGAGATACACTGATCTCTTCTTCCGGCGATGTTACACTGAATGAAGCAAGCAAAGGGTATTCTTAAAAACAGTGTCTCTTGGAATGTTATCTGTGCTTGTGCTTCCCCCGGTGTGGATGAGATTTATGGCTAGAGGTGTAAAATGGTTCCTGAAAGTGAGTGATGTAAGAGTGTGTGTGTTTGTATCTGTGTGAATATAAATGAATGGAGAGCCCACAGTGTATACAGTGCTTTACAAAAGGGGTGTGTGGAGTGGGAGTTAATATAAATGGTGTGAGTAGGTGTGGAAATGTGAGAGATAGTATCCATGCACACTTTTAGTTATGCTACTATGTGGTCCCTATTGGTGTATAGGGATGGAAAAACAAGGAGTATTGGTATGTGTAAGAGACAGCTGTGTGTGCATACATGTAGCACAGTATGTACAGGCATGGTCTTTAGCGCTCATGGGAAGAGAGTTCACTTGTGTCAGTAATGACTCATAAAATTTCGATTTCTGTTTAGGCCACCGCTAAGTGTCCCGAACAGTTGTATAAATTTGTATGCAATGCGTTAGCCACAGAACGGTATCATCTATTTATTTTTTGATTATTGAAGCTTGGCTAACACGGTACTGATACCTCTACATATATATATATATATATATATATATATATATATATATATATATATATATATATATATATATATATATATATATATAGTTAGGTCTGGAAATAATAGGACACTGATGCAAGTTTTGTTATTTTGGCTGTGTACCAAAATAAATTCAAGTTACAGTTAAATAATGAATATGGGCTTAAAGTGCAGTCAGTCCGCTTTAATTTGAGGGTATTCACATCCAAATTGGAGGAAGGGTTTAGGAATTACATCTCTTTAATATGTAGCCTTCTCTTTTTCAAGGGACCAAAAGTAATTGGACAATTGACTCAAAAGCTGTTTCATGGACAGGTGTGGGCTATTCCTTCGTTATTTCATCATCAATTAAGAAGGTAAAAGGTCTGGAGTTGATTCCAGGTGTGGCATTCGCATTTGGAAGCTGTTGCTGTGAACCCACAACACGCGGTCAAAGGAGCTCTCAATGCAAGTGAAACAGGGCATCCTTAGGCTGCAAAAAAAAAAGAAAATCCATCAGAGAGATAGTGGGAAGAATAGGAGTGGCCAAATCAATAATTTGGTAAATTCTGATAAAAAAAGAACGCAATGGTGAGCTCTGCAACACAAAAAGGCCTGGACATTCACAGAAGACAACAGTGGTGGATGATCGTAGGATCCTTTCCATGGTAAAGAAAAACTCCTTCACAATATCCAGCCAAGTGAAGAACACTGTCCAGGAGGTAGACATATCATTATACAAGTCTACCATAAATAGCAGACTTCCCGAGAGCAAATACAGAGGGTTCACCAAAAGGTTCAAACCACTCATAAGCCTGAAGAATAGAAAGGCCAGATTAGACTTTGCCAAACAATATCTAAAAAAGCCAGCCCAGTTCTGGAACAGCATTCTTTGGACAGATGAAACTAAGATCAACCTGTACCAGAATGATGGGAAGAAAAAAGTATGGAGAAGGCTTGGAACGGCTCATGATCCGAAGCATACCACATTATCTGTAAAACATGGTTGAGGCAGTGTGATGGCATGGGCATGCATGGCTTACAATGGCACTGGGTCACTAGTGTTTATTGATGATGTGACAGAAGACAGAAGCAGCCGGATGAATTCTGAAGTGTATAGGGATATATTGTCTGCTCAGAGTCAGCCAAATTCAGCGAAGTTGATTGGACGGCGCTTCACTTTACAGATGGACAATGACCCAAAAAATACTACGAAAGCAACACAGGAGTTTTTTAAGGCAAAGAAGTGGAATGTTCTGCAATGGCAGAGTCAATCATCTGATCTCAACCCAATCGAGCATGCATTTCACTTGCTGAAGACAAAACTTAAAGCAGAAAGACCCACGAACAAACAACAACTGAAGACAGCTGCAGTTGAGGCCTGGCAAAGCATCACAAAGGAGGAAACCCAGTGTTTGGTGACATCAAGCGTTCCAGACATCAAGCAGTCATTGCCTGCAAAGGATTCTCGACAAAGTATTAAAAATGAACATTTTATTTATTATTGTGTTAATTTGTCCAATTATATTTGAGCCCCTGAAATAAGGGAACTGTGTATGAAAATGGTTGCAATTCCTAAACGTTTCATACGATATTTTTGTTCAACCCTTTGAATTAAAGTTGAAAGTCTGCACTTCTATTGCATCTCGGTTGTTTCATGTGAAATCCATTGTGGTGGCGTACAGAGCCAAAATTATGAAAATTGTGTCAGTGCCCAATTATTTTCGGACCTAACTATATATATATAATTTTGACAGATTTATTATAAATCATTCTTCCTGGTAATGTACAGGTTATTAAGAATTTATTTTAGTGTTAGGACCCTTGAGATGTGGTCTGCCTTGGAGGGGCTCAAGGGCTTACAACACTTTGGCCAAAGAGTTAAACTAAAAGACCATCGCGGGCTATTGGCCCAGTGTCGTCAGTGCCCTGCTTCCCCCCGCCTACCGATCGCGCACGCTGGCTCCTCTGCTACTTTATGCAATCGCTCCTGATTGCGCTGACGAGCCTCAGCGTCCGCACAGCTCAGCGTGGCTCCCCCCTCTATGGACGTAGCCTAAGAGATGTGGGCCCACAAGGTAGCCACTGACTGTGAGGCTGAATGAGCACAGCTTTTAACATTAGAACATACAGTTTATTTACACTGCGGGTATAATCTGTTTATGCCATTATTTTACACACCAACTGCGAATCTTAATTTAGAATTTTTGCAGGGTTTAATTATCTATGGATTAGGAGTGGTTACTCCTTGGGTAAGGTGATGTTTACCTGTAGCCCCTCTACTACACTAGGGACCCTCCATAGGGCTTTCACTGTCACTTTGTAAAGAATTGTAAGTATATGCATGTTTTTTAGAATATTTTCTGGCATTCACAGTTAGCTACCCTAACAGAATACTGTCTACTCAGTACATGGGGATACAGTTTTGACCCTAATAAGAGTCATATTACTAGTTTATTGGAGCATTGAATCATTGACATGGGAAAAACAGGGATTATCCCAGACCCTGTAATTGTCTGAAAGCGCTATTAGTTATAGGTTTTAAATATTTATTTTGTTTCTATGTAATTAATAAACATTTATTATTATTTTGATTAGTGGAGATGGAATTCCATCTCTTTCCAGTTTATAATTATATTTCCAAGTACTACAGAGGTTGAGTGCATTCATCAACGGGATCATTTCTCTTTTTTTTGTGCAATACATTATATTCTATCCCTATCTGCACCCCTCAGACATACAAAGGATGAGCAGAGGCCGACTTTCTTTACTGTATGTTCATTGTATACAAAAAATTATCGGAACATTGAAAAAAGCTGGGGGTCAAATGAGGACTGTGGTTTCTAAGCAGGTAAGAAAATAACAGACAAGGTGGGGCAGGTGTTACTAAGATGCTGACAATTTCTGTATGTTTTATTAAACTACAGTATAGAATCAACTTTACCATGCATCACCTTTTATACCCTTTTAAAGTGCTTTCATTTTACTGCAAATTGTTGGAATATCAGTTTATAGGGATGGAAGTGCACCTTAACCCTGTAAAAGCTTGTCTTTTGCTTTTACATTTCATGCTTTTACACTCAAATACAGTACTGTACCATCCACCACACTTCTCACTAAGCCCCTTATTGTTAAAGATGTAACCTAACCCTTACATTTAATACCAGCACAAATTTCTCTTCATTTCAGCAGCCATCTGTTTTCGGTTACAGGTGTTTCATTGATTAATCTATTCAAACAGTATTCCTTCATTAAATAGCACCCTGCATATCATGTATCTCTTCTTCCAAAAAGCATGTACATATAGTTACATAGTAGATGAGGTTGAAAAAAGACGTACGTTCATCAAGTTCAACCTATGCTAAAGTTAGACAACAGATACTTTATCCTATATCTATACTTACTTATTGATCCAGAGGAATGCAAAACAAACAAAACATTGTTATATCATCCAATGATATCTCATAAATGAAAAAATAAATTCCTTCCTGACTCCAAGAATTGCCAATCGGATTAATCCCTGGTCAACTTTCTTCCCATGTATACTTATTTGGTATATCCCTGTATACCTTTCCCATCTATAAAGATGTCCAATCTTTTGTTGAACAAATCTATTGTATCTGCCATCACAGTCTCCATGGGTAATGAATTCCACATTTTAACTGCCCTTACTGTAAAGAACCCTTTCCTTTGTTGCTGGTGAAATCTCCTTCCCTCCAACCTAAAGGGATGGCCCGAGTCCATTGTACTGCCCGTGGGATGAATAGTTCTTTTGAAAGCTCCTTGTACTGTCCCTGAATATATTTGTATATAGTTATCATATCCCCTCTTAGATGACTCTTTTCTAATGTAAATAAATCTAACTTAGCTAGCCTCTCCTCATAAGTTAGATTGTCCATCCCCTTTATTAATTTGGCGGCTCTTCTCTGCACTTTTTCTAGTTCCAGAATGTCTTTTCTAAGGAGTGGTGCCCAAAATTGTCCTCCATTTTCAAGGTGTGGTCTTACTAATGCTTTGTAAAGGGGCATAATTATGTTTACTTCCCTTCCACCCATTGCCCATTTAATTTGCAGCTACTGCATGACTTTGGGCACTATTGCTAAGCCTGCTGTCTACAAGCACTCCTAAATCCTTCTCCATCAAGGATTCCCCCAATTTATCCCCATTTAATTTGTAAGTCGCCTGTTTATTCTTGGATCCCAAATGCATAACCTTACATGTATGTATTAAACCTCATCTGACATTTACCTGCCCACATTTCCAGCCTCTCCAAGTCTTTCTGGAGAGAAATTACATCCTGCTCTGATTCTACTACCTTACACAATTTAGTATCATCAGCAAAGATGGAAATTTTGCTCTCAATGCCAATCTCAATTTCATTAATAAACAAGTTAAAAAACAGGGGTCCCAGGACCGATCCCTGAGGTACTCCGCTCTCGACTTTAGCCCAACCTGAAAGTGTATGAAGTGCATCTCTGTAAGCTAAACCCAGGGCGGTGCCAGGCCAGGCCTTAGGGCACGGCAGTTGACTTGGATCCCGCACCTTCTGGGGCTCCGTGCTCCCTCCTCCTGCTGGCACCGGGATCCAACTTCTGCCAACCGTAGGAAGGAGCTGGAGGAGGGAGTTGGGAACTCCATGGACTTACTGGATAGGGTACCCCCACATCAGCTGGTATATGTAGTTGGTGGGGTTGCTCCCTGGGTAGGGTATATGCAAATAAAATGTATTTTCAAATCTAAAGACGTTCTTATACAGAACAAAATGGAGTAAAAGTAGTATATAATCAACTTGTGCCATTTCATAGGGCTACGTATATTAAAAAACCCTACTTTTGGGAAGGATATTGATCACTTCATTAACGAATGGGACAGAATTTTGGAGGAATGCTCCATGGAACTAATGAGGTTGATCATTTATGAACGAAATAAATCTATAGCTGCACTAGAAAAAGAAATAGTAGAAACAATCAAAACTCTGGAACCGTAATATCTAAGGATTGCACTAAGTTAGAATGTGAACTAAAAATGACTCTAGAGTCAACTACAGAAGAAATCATGCTAATAAAGCAGAAAATTTTTTATCGTGATAAACATGACTATGAGAACGGTAGACAAAAAGATTGGGCAAAATTTGGGAATGAAAAAAGTGCCACTACCCCAGGTCAAACCCCCCCGAAAAAACATTATGAGGGATATCACCCAAAACCAAAGTTTGGGGGCTATCGCAAGGAGGGTTGGAAAGGACAAGGGGAGCGGCCTAAAGAATACGGTAAACCCCATAGATATTATAAAAAAGAGACAAAGGAACAACAGAAAAATTATTATCATCAGAGGAGGGATAGTTCGTATTTGTCACGGTAGCTTATGACAGGCTGTAATTTACACCAAAAATATATATAAATATATATATACCTGGGTTTGAACTGGGACAAGACTTAGATATGATAAAATATAATTTATTCCTTGATAAAGGTGTACCTACAAAAATGTACAAATAACAGCAAAATATAGGCACTTACTTAAAGATTATGACAAGAAAGCCATCAGGATTACAGACTGGGCCATTTCTTCCATATTTCAGCTGACATCACAGCAATACATGCAGGACACATGCAGAACATGAAGGCTTTGCATGCAGGCATCAAGACATTACATGAAGACATTTGCATGAAGACAATGAAGACAATGGGTAAAAGGGTGGCTCTGACTTATATATCATTTTAACCCTTCTTTCCCAGTTACGGCGCTGAGCCGTCTAGCAAAAGTCCCTTTGAAGCTTTTGAAGCTGAGTTTGGACTTTCATTGTTTCGTGTGAAATGTCACACTTAAACTGGTCAGTTCCTTTTGTCACTTGGGCCAAGCATAAACAAGTAGCAATTTAGCCTTTGATGACCAGGCTATGTAAATTCTAGCAGGCTGTGTTTCCTGCTTATTACCATAGCAGAATGGAACCAAAATTCCATATCTGCTGTAAAATACCTTCATAACGTCATAACTTTAATTTAGTATTACGTACGGGCAGGCGAGACATATTAATACATTCCGTCGCACCTGACGCTCCCAGAGAGACCAAACATTACAGTGTAATATTAACATTAACAGAGATATTAATATCTGGCCTTTAGTAGCTGCTAGGGATACAGTGATTAGACTCCCCAGGGGGGGCTTGGTGTCCCGAATACACATATGTAACTCTTAGCATGTTCAGCCGAGGACATCTCATAATATTCTTATATTTAATAAGGTCACTCATTCTGATTTCCTGGAACAAGAGTCTTGTGCTGAGGTTTCTATTAGATAAGCTCAGAGAGGGAGACAAGAGAAATACAAACAACACAATAGTGTATTATCCTTTAGACAATATAAGACATGTAGATGGAAAATGGAGCATTTATTAGTTAAAACAATTGTGACTACAATTGAAGTAAAACATGAACTGTAAAATGAACAGTGGATGATCTTCTGTTAATAAAAGAAATAGGGGCTTCCCAGCACTTGGGCAGAAAGAAGCCTTGCTGCTCCACCAGAGGTAAAACTGAAATCCTACTCACCGTCCTGGAGTAGGACATGTGCATTGGTACGGGGTCTTTAGCCAGGGGTGGCCGTCTGCTGTGGGGTACCGGACGTCTGCTGGAAGCGTGCGGGGAGATTTCAGGAATACTCGTGTAATCAACAACACCGCGTGAATTTCGCGCGTCTCCTCCGCTGACGTCACCGCCGGATTGACTCAGCTACGGTGTCCCTGGATGACCACAATACCTTCCTACGCGTTTCGAAACACTCGATCACGTGTTTCTTCGTCAGGGAATGAATGCTACACGGGTTGGGCTTCCTTATATACCCCCAATGTTCTAATTGACCAGTGGGAACTCCCAGAAAGGCGGGTCCAAAAGATAATGAGTCCATAAACACTTGCCTTGATCACATCATTAGTGCAAGGAGATGTAGAGACACAAGATAGTTAAATAATTAGATAATTACTGCAAGGGTAAATGCCCTGCAGAAGAAATATACAACATAAATAACAATAGAATGACAGATACAAATAACTCACATGAATAACGATTGGTGTTTGTGCTGATGTTTCCTGAGACCATATTTGTTTGCTAAAGCCCAATTGATGCCCAATATAATTAATTGGATTAATTATTGGTAAAGGGATATGGTTGATTAGTGTATAGATGTTAACCAAGAAGTCAGAGTAAATACAGCACCTTAACAAAGGCTATACATGTGTGTAATACAATACAATCTATGAATATTAGAATGCAGATGTTTTAACAATTGCTAATACAATAATACCAACACTTTATCTGCATTATGGAGTCTACAACAAAGTGGATCAAATAAACATATTTCTATCCAAAATAATTATTCTTTAAACACTATTAAGACAATTATATAGTTATACAGACAATTAAACAGTTTGATCTGATAATTTCACAATTTAATCTGTTAATTATATGTTTCATAGTGACCAGAAAAATGACACATTTAATGTAATAAACATCAGATAATGTCATTTGTAAGACAATACATATGTATAGGACCAATAAATAAAGTCCTATTTGGAAAATGGTCAAAGTGGAGAGGCACATCTCACATGGACAGGGAGGAATTCTTAGAATCAAATGAAACATGAAAAGAATTAATGTGATTGCTATTTTATATGTGTGTTAATACATTAATTATAATTAATAGTGCAACTGTTTGATTCTCATTAATCTAATCAATAAGTAAATACAAAATCAAATTATAATATTATAAGTGTAAAAACACTGAATAATTAAATGTGTAATATATTATTGAGTTAAATTAATTTGGTGTACTAACTTAGTTTGTGTATTTATAATTTTATAAGTGTAACAACATTGAATTATTGAATATGTAATAAATTAAATTAATTTAGTGTGCTAACTTGGTTTGTGTATTATTAGTGATATACTTAGTGATATTATGTGATACTGGCTAGGCGCATCCACATTGGTAAGAGTGTCGGCGGACAAGCACTAACAGACTTAATATATACGTGGAAAATAGTAATGTAGATGTGTAAATATGAAATTATTTGAGAAATGATATTATTTGAGAAATTATGTCAAGTCGAATTCCACATTCAGTCCAAGAGGGCTGAGAGTTTTCAATTCAAATATCCAATAGGATTCTCTCCTGGAAATGATGTTAATTTTATCCCCCCCCTCTTTGGCTGAATGTGGGACATTCAATAGCATGACATTTTAGTCCCATTGGACTTTGTGCATGTTTAAGTTTGAAGTGGAGTGACACATTGTGGGCCTCAAAGCCTCTCCTGATATTATATATGTGTTCTCCTAGTCTTCTCTGCAGTGTTCTGCCCGTGCGGCCCACATATTGTAAGCCACACGGGCATTCCAGCAAATAGATGGCAAATTGGCTATGACAATTGATGAGTGTTCTAATTGAGTATTCTTTAGATGTAATATTAGAAACAAATTTTTGTACTTTGACACTATATTGGCATGCTATGCATTTGGCACAAGGGAAATAGCCTTTGATGCTATCTCTTATGTGTGGGACATCTCTGCTGAAAGGACAACTTGGGGATATTTTTGTTTTTAAATTATTCGCTTTTCTAAAATAGATTTCCGGCTTATCTTTCAAAAAATCTTTTAGGATGTCATCTTGCCGTAACAGACCCCAGTATTTCTCAAATGTTTTGACTAGTTGGGGTGCAATTGTTAAAACATCTGCATTCTAATATTCATAGATTGTATTGTATTACACACATGTATAGCCTTGGTTAAGGTGCTGTATTTACTCTGACTTCTTGGTTAACATCTATACACTAATCAACCATATCCCTTTACCAATAATTAATCCAATTAATTATATTGGGCATCAATTGGGCTTTAGCAAACAAATATGGTCTCAGGAAACATCAGCACAAACACCAATCGTTATTCATGTGAGTTATTTGTATCTGTCATTCTATTGTTATTTATGTTGTATATTTCTTCTGCAGGGCATTTACCTTTGCAGTAATTATCTAATTATTTAACTATCTTGTGTCTCTACATCTCCTTGCACTAATGATGTGATCAAGGCAAGTGTTTATGGACTCATTATCTTTTGGACCTGCCTTTCTGGGAGTTCCCACTGGTCAATTAGAACATTGGGGGTATATAAGGAAGCCCAACCCGTGTAGCATTCATTCCCTGACGAAGAAACACGTGATCGAGTGTTTCGAAACGCGTAGGAAGGTATTGTGGTCATCCAGGGACACCGTAGCTGAGTCAATCCGGCGGTGACGTCAGCGGAGGAGACGCGCGAAATTCACGCGGTGTTGTTGATTACACGAGTATTCCTGAAATCTCCCCGCACGCTTCCAGCAGACGTCCGGTACCCCACAGCAGACGGCCACCCCTGGCTAAAGACCCCGTACCAATGCACATGTCCTACTCCAGGACGGTGAGTAGGATTTCAGTTTTACCTCTGGTGGAGCAGCAAGGCTTCTTTCTGCCCAAGTGCTGGGAAGCCCCTATTTCTTTTATTAACAGAAGATCATCCACTGTTCATTTTACAGTTCATGTTTTACTTCAATTGTAGTCACAATTGTTTTAACTAATAAATGCTCCATTTTCCATCTACATGTCTTATATTGTCTAAAGGATAATACACTATTGTGTTGTTTGTATTTCTCTTGTCTCCCTCTCTGAGCTTATCTAATAGAAACCTCAGCACACGACTCTTGTTCCAGCCACCTACCCTCAGCGCCATAAGAGGTTTTTCTATCCATATCTTGCATATCTGGTTGGAAGATCCCAGATTAACCCTCTACGGCAGCTCCAGGACTACCTACCCTCTAGGACTGTATCTCAGGTTTTGTTTCTCCTGTTTGTTTACAATTGTTGCACTAGCGCTTGTATACACTTATTTTACACCTTTGACATTCTGATTTCCTGCTTGGGGTAGCCCCACCCTTGCCCCCATCAATAAACCCTTTGAAGCAGGCTTGGCTTCAATTGTAAGTGTGAAGAACAAACACTCCGTTTCTTGGTTCCTGCCTCCCGCATAAACAATTAGGGCAGTTACCTTTTGGTCACTGGTGCTATGTGTCACACCTAAGGCCCAGACCTCCTGAATCAGAGGCCTTTGTAAGTGTGAGTTATAATGCTCACCCCCACTCTAGCTTCCTGCAAACAGGTATTAACATACTGTACACTAAAAAAAACCCTTCTGCTTTTCACATTCAACTTCAATTAAGCCTTTTGAAGTCCAGATTTCCTGAAAAGACACAATACAGTGGTATTTTCTTAAACTGTAGCTTATTAACCCCTTAAGTCCCAGTGTGTGTGGTGCAGACACTGATATCACAATAATACATTTACACAGGGGAATAAGCATTTTCATGTTATAACAAGGGTTAAATCACATTTCTGGGCCTCAGCCCAGTTAACCCCTTGTCTCCCTGGTGAGGTTAACGGGTGGCCAATTGGGGGGTAACCCCATTAATCCCGGGCCAAACCCTCACGATCGTCACAGTATTCAACATCAGGAAAGTACATTTCATTCGGGATGCACATTGATACCCTGACAACCAAGACCTATGCCAAACTAGGGGTACTTTACAGGAACAAATCCTCCCTAAGTCTCCTGGTCAGAAAGCGTATCGCACAGCAGATGCTAATGCCAATTATTGACTATGGTATATGGCACGGCTCCTCAAACCCACCTTGGCAAACTTGACACCCTCTACAATTCAATTTGTCGTTTTGTTCTCCAATGCAACTACAACACACATCACTGCGAAATGCTCAAAGTACTAGATTGGTCAACACTAGAGTCTAGGCGCAAATTTCAACTTTCCTGTCTTGCCTTTAAATTCTTCATGGGCAAGCTACCCAGCTACCTGAACAAGCTCCTCACCCCTACCACTTGCAGCACTTATCACCTGAGATCAGACTCCAAAAGACTATTCATGGTCCCAAGGCTCAACAAAGTATCCGGACGTTCCTCCTTCTCCTTCCGTGCACCCCAAAACTGGAACAACCTACCAGAGACTCTCACATCCACCACCAGTTTAAGTTCTTTCAAATCTAAGTCTGTCTCACATTTTAACCTGGTCTGTAACTGTTTTATACGCTCATAATATATATTTTCTTTAACTGTGCACGCAATGTCTTGTATATAATGTATACCCTGTTCATTTATGTAACTGTACTTGTAACCATGTACTATTTGTTTTACTCTGTGCCCAGGACATACTTGAAAACGAGAGGTAACTCTCAATGTATTACTTCCTGGTAAAATATTTTATAAATAAATAAATAAATAATAAAGAGACCCATCATAAAGATAGATATCAAGAACATCATAGAGATAGATATTAGGAACAAAAATGGGCAACTACACCCCCCAGACAAGACTCTGACCGCCAATCGCCTGAGTGTTCCCTTTTTCTAGAGGCACTCAAAACCAGGTATTTGGGGTCAAAGGAGAAAGGGAACACAGAGCGGGAGAAAGGGAACACAGAGCGGGGGAAAGAGAAACGGATCTTAGAGTCACCCAGGAACGCAAAAAGATGTTGTTCACCCGAAGAGGGACGAGGGGGGGATGGAGATCCCAAGCAGCAAAAAAGAAGGGAACAGGAGAGGGAGAAATAACTGAATCAACTAAAGGGATTTTTAATTTGTCCTCTGTTGTCTTGACCAAATATCGGGAGCAAGTCCTAAATATGGGTCTCTCCTTTTCTAAAACATGTGACCCAAATGGGTTTCAGCTGTTTACAGATTTACACAAGTTCACAAGAAATGTAACACTCAAGATATATTTTTTTTAAAAGAAATAGGGATAGACCCTCTTGGTATAGAAGAAAGTGTTGATCTTCCTAATGAAGATGATGATCAGGTTACATGTCAACACACATATTTTAAACCACCCACTAAATTTTATCCTGCACATAGCAAAGGCAGTTTTATTGATTCATTTGTCAATGTAGTAAATAATGAATTTTCATTGTTAGTTAAAAATCATAAAACAACAGATATGAAACAATCTGAAACATGAGGAGTACTTAGCTTTAAAAGAATTACAGGATAATAAGGAATTAATTATACGACAAGCTGATAAGGGAGGGGGAATAGTGCTTCAAAATAGAAAGGACTATGAGTTTGGAGCACTATGCATATTAGGCGACCCATTATCCTATGGTAAACTGGGTCAAGATCCTACATACCAGTTCCTAGGAGAACTTAAAGCGTTACTCGATGATGCTGTTACATCCACTGTTTTGAACAAATCAGAGTTTCAATTTCTGTATACGGAGTGTCCTCGTATACCCATATATTACCATCTGCCCAAAATTCTTAAAACTTTGAATAATCCGCCGGGAAGACCCATAATCTCTGGGATTTGCTCATTAACAGCAAATCTATCACAATATGTGGACTTTTTTCTACAGAGATATGTCCAGAAATTGCCGTCATATACAAAAGACACAACAGCGGTCTTAAATTTGTTGAAAACCATTAAATGGCAAGAGAATTATAGATGGGCCACATTCGACATTCAATCGTTGTATACATGCATTCCCCATACAAATAGTATTGAGGCGGTACATAATACATTGAGGAGTGATACAGAGTTCCATCCAATAGCTTATTTATTATAAATTCAATCAAGTTCATACTGTCACATAACAATTTTTTATTTATGAATCAGTTTTTCATTCAGTTGTGTGGCACGGCTATGGGTACTCGCTTTGCCCCCAGTTATGCTAATATATACATGGGGGCATAGGAAAATCGATATATCTGGAATAACAATCCTTTCGCCAGTCAAGTCATCATCTGGCACAGAAATATTGATGACGTGCTCTGTATCTGGGAAGGTAACAAGGACACTTTAAAACAATTTGAGGTGTATCTAAATCAAAATAGTTTTAATTTAAATTTCACCTCTAACAGTCTAACAGTTACACAATACTGTAGATTTTTTTGATTTGAGTTTGGAAGCAAAAGTGGACTCTACAATTATTACCAAAACCTTTTTCAAAAAAGTTGATACAAATAGTTTACTATTATCATCCAGTAACCATAAGAGATCTTGGATCAACAAAATACCTACAGGCCACTTTATGCGGTTAAAACGCAATTGTAGTCGCTAAGAAGATTTCAATACCCAGTCCACCACTATGTTTGAAAGATTTATCAAGCGAGGATATGATATGTCCTTACTGACTGAATCCTTAAAAAAAAAGTAGATGACCTAAAAAGAGATTCACTTTTAATACAACAAAAGAAGGTAAAATCTGTAAACAGCCCTCCAAATAATAAAATCAAGATTCCTTTTATTACTGAATTTAATTCAGTTAGTAATAACATTCAAAAGATCATTCATAAAAATTGGAGCATCTTATGTAATGACCCAATTTTAGGTCCTTCTCTTCAGCACCAGCCGAGTTTCATTTATCGCAAAGCGAAAAACTTGAAACATTATTTGGCCCCAAGTGACATTGGACAGCCGTTACTTACAACACCGGAGGTTCCTTGGTTGTCCAAAAAACCATCTGGGAATTTTTGCTGTGGGAAGTGTAAGGCGTGCAGTATGCTAAATCCAGAACGCAGGACCTTTATTTCTTTCACCACGAAAGAAAAATTTGTGATAAAGGATTGTATATCTTGCAAGACGACTCATGTAATCTACCACCTCCAGTGTCCTTGTGGATACCAATATATTGGACGCACAAAAAGGTGTCTTAAGACCAGAATCTTGGAACATGCTAGAAACATTAGGCATGGGTTGGACAAACATAGTGTGCCTAGACATTTTAAGAATAAACATAACTGTGACTCCACACTGCTCCAATATATTGGTATTCAAACTGTTCCGATTGGAAGACGAGGAGGTGATAGAGAAAAAACACTGTCCAAACAAGAGTGTCTATGGATTTATAAAATGCAAACATAGCACCTTTAGGTCTTAATGAGGAGATAGATATTTGGTCTCTGTAATTGATAATTCCCCATTATGTTTCACAAAAATAACACGTTGTAATAATGTATCAATTTTTTTAATCTTTTAACATTATATGTAACTCATTCTACAATATGAGCAATATTCCCACAGTTGGATAATCCTGTTCCATTCAATAATATATATACTGAGTATGTCTACCATTCACTAGTATATATATACACACTTGTTGCGTATATGCATTAGTCTCTGAATGCCTAAACAAGTAACGATATTAAAAAAAAAATTCTTCTGCGTTATTTTAGATATCCTATAGTATTTTATGGATATAATGACATGATTTTGAAGACATATTTAACATCACTTTTAACCAACCTCATCAAGATGCTAACAGCAGGGCTTTTGAAAGGTGCTATACATTTTGATTTAAGATTACATACCGTCTTGGTGTCTGGATGTACCTGTATCTGCTGTCGTTGCTGGTCCTGTGCAACTAGTAATCTGCTGGATAACAAGGCTTTAAGATTAAGATTGCGTTCTAATTTAAACAATTCAACCTCCAATTCAAAGGGGTTAGGTCTAGTGGTAGGAACAAAAGAGGTTCCTTTGGATAGGACCGATAGCTCAATTTCAGACAACTGATAGTCTGACAAGTTTATCACCAGATTATGCCTACTTGGTGTGAGTGTAGAATGGGCGACGGCCTTGGGTTTGTGTTTGCTCCTCTTGGTCTTTTGTCTATCCTTTTGGTGGGGATAGGTTTCCCTCTTCCTAAAAAAGATGCCGTGCCTAGTGTCCGTTGGTACACTGCCTCAGCTGATGAGCTAGTGTCCGAGTCACTTCTTGGAGTCTCTAGTCTTCTATTAGTCCCCTTGCCTTGTGTCTGGTATGGAACACTTCCAATAGTTGGATGGTTGTGTATCCTAAACACTCTTGGGATAAGTTTGTTTGTAACACAGCTTTTTAAGTAGAAGATTTTTCCATGTAGCAGTGCAATACAGGTCCACTGAGACATTCTCCTTCCACAAAAGGAAATGAGAATTTTCACAGGTAGTGTTAGGGCCTGCATACTGGTCATGCCGTGAAGTGGCTTCAGGCTTATAACACTATGGCCACAGGGTTTAACTAAATGCCCTTATTCATGATGATACTAACATGGAAGTATTTTAATATGTATTTTGTCACATAAAATGTGGATTGGATGTAGCGGGGGTATTTCTGTCTCTGGTTGAACACTTGTCTGCACATGCATGTCAGCACATATTTAAAAGTTGATTTTTTACTTTTCTATCCTATACAGTAAAACAAAACACTCTCTAACAAAACTCCTCAACCTCCATTATGCGGGAGGGTGGGACAGCTCTAGTGTCTGTCATCCATTAATCCGCTTTGATTACTGAACTCATTGTTTTAATGACACAGCAGGTGAGTTTGCCTAACAATGTTGACTCATGTTGACGAGTGCTAAGTGGCATTATATTTACATTCTAAATAACCTCACACCTTTCAAATAAACACCTCTCACCCCTGCTCTGCCCTTTTCATTGTCCCAATACTGAAAAACACAGTACAACATCAACCTCAATAAAATAAAAATCAGTGTTGGTATCAATTGAATACATGGTACTCATGTTCCATTGCAGTTTAGGTACACTGTAGGTTAATCGTGGTTAACGTGTAAATGAACAGTTGCTTTCTGTCATGTTTTTATAACTATTTACCGTATTGTAGAAGAAAAAAATGAATATCAGCTCAAGGAAATATATGTAGCGGAGCTCCTGACGGGTTGTGGAGATATACAGTAGATTCAGGATATTAGAGATATAAGGGGACGCTGTGAGGGGTATATATTAGAGAAAATAGGCACAAAGAGAGTACTTACATAAAGTTAGTAGTGCCCCACTGTATCGTGTACCTCCATTAGTGTTTGTGATCCTCACCCTGCGTCTCCAATGGTTCCTGTGTGGCGTAACTCTTACTCACTATGAAGCACCGTCTTTCTCCTCCTGCTGCAGTGAGTGATTAATCACAAGCAGAATCACCTCTGTGTCCCCAATGGCATCCGTCGATCGGAATGACTGCAAGAAGTGGATGGATCGATGGGACTGCCGCTCCAAAATGAAAAAAATAGTGGAAACTCACAAGCTTTTGAAAAATAAAATCAATTTATTAAACTACATAAAAAAGAAGGACAAAACAGAACAAAACTCCTCCCACGCGTTTCACACCCACTGTGGCGCTTTCTCCTAATTGGCCTGAATATAGTGTTATGTTTTTTTCCCCCAAAAATGTCCTTCCGAAAACTGTACTCGTATTATATGAGCAGCCTAACACCTTAAATTTTTCATGTAGAACACCTTCAAAAGCTCATATTTTGTGTACTATATTCGGGCCAATACGGTATTTCATATATCACTTTATTTCCATATTCTGAACATTACCGGCTACCTACGGGGTTCCTTTATACTTACTCTTCCCATTTAGGAGTAATTTGAGTTATATTTATGTACTTTGTCTATCCATGTTAACTATATATGGATTTGATCTCCATGCATCCTACCCCACCACTGGGGATTTTAATATTACTTAATTACACTATATATATATATATATATATATATATATATATATATATATATATATATATGAACTTAGAAGAGTTTATATTGAATTAATAAAGTTTTATTATTTTTCATTTTATTCTGGAATCAGCTGTTTGAGGTTGAGTGACAGGGGTCTTCTGGATTATGTTCCACAATAGAACAAAGATGACGATTTAATGCAACATTCTTTGTTCAATAAGAATGTGTATTAGAACAAATTGCATTACCTGTACACTTACATTTTCATCATTAAGCATGGAAACATAAAAATTAAAGATGAGTGGCTTGCTTGGATTTTCCATCCTTCACAGTCTGCACAATCTTCCTGGCTGCCGTTGTGCGTCGCGTCACTTCCGGGTACGATCGGTACCGATTTTGGAGCAGCAACCTGGCAGTAGATCAACAGGTTCACTCTTCACGGACTCTACGCGTTTTGGCTTGTAAACCTTCATCAGGAGTCAATGATACCTTGATAAAGTGCAAGCCGCACGAAACATGTAGGAGGTTTTGTACACCTTCGTTTCTTTCTTTTAATGGACAAATAAAAGAAAATTTTTTATTATATTTTTGACGCACTCTCTTTGTTGTGCACTACAACGTCTCTCACAATGATCCTGCCCTAAGGTCCAGCCCAAATCACAGATGCTGGATGCAAACACCTGAATATCATGTTTGTGATGCAGAATATTCTTAATTTCTGTAGCATATCGTTCATCATTCTCCAGGCTGATCTCATCCACCAGCCTAATAGCTTCACTGTGAAAAGACGCAACATTTTCAAGATTATGAGGACTGAGGCATACAGTACCCGAGAAAGGCCCATGAGAAGAATAACAGTGCTCTATATAGTGTAGTGGAGTAACTGAGCAGCTGATTTCCCCTCTAATCCGCGTCTATTGATAAATGGACTTTCTCCATGCCTATCACCCTGCCCACATCTGTATAAAATCGTACTGCACTGTTTTTGCCTTTTTTTTCTCCATATATTCCATGCTTGTTCCAAGCCATTGGGTCAAGGACTGCCATCACCTGGAGTTTACTCTCCATTTAGTATACTTTGCTCCCTTAACATGTGAGTGGGTCTTCCCCTTTATATATTTTTGCAGCCCTTTAAAAAAAAATCCCTTTTTAACACTTGTTGTGTTTTCTGTATTTCTGTGTGTCCATTACACATGCTCTAGTGGTCTTGCGCTTTGTTTTCTTGCTGAATGTAAAGAATTAAGTAGATAAATTGGAAGCATCCCAAATTATAAATGGAAAAACTCTGGGACCATTATGGAAGAAGCTTTAAAAAACCATTGCCCTGAGGCATCTCAAGAAAGCTAGTTCTGCACCAAGTAGGTATAGTCTGTGTTATTAAACTGGGATTAGTATACTGTACAGTAGAAAATATTTCTTGGCAAACGAGCAGTCACAGTAAATGGCCCTTTTTTCTTTTAACTTGTAGATGCAAAGACATGGTCCATGGAGCTCATGAGAAGACTCACCCCAAATGAACCCAGTTTCACAAAAATACTGGAAGCAGCTCACCCAACCTCAGACCGAGTTCATCCCACTTATCATCATGCTCATGCCCCATCACACTCAGTATACCCCACATTAGACACAGTGCTCCTCACTACAGATCCAGCTCACCTGTCCTAGGACCCAGTGCATGAAAACTCAGACCCAGTCCATCCCATCTCAGACATACGTGCACCCCACCAAGGACCGAGTGCCATTTTACATTTAATTGGTGTCTTGTTAAGGAATAGCATGCCATTGTTAATTGAGTGTCTGGTTGACAATTTTGATGATGGTATATCTTGACTTCCTGTGGCCAGACCAATCACTGATTGTGTACAGGTACCTAAGCATGACCAGAGAATGGACTTAGTGGAGATTTTTTTTCTACCTCATTTTAGAAAGGATGGACCATAATGTGAGGTGATTGGATGGTCTCCATTCACTTATGGATAGACTATTGCAAGAGAGACCACCACATCTGGAGGAAGTATTCTCTGCCCCCATGGACCTCAGTACAGGAAAGCCCATACAGACGGTCCTGTTCATTCAGCAATGAGGACATCGAAACTATGAAGCTCCCCCCCAGCTCCATATACTGACCTGCAGGAAAGTGACATCCTGGACCAGTTATCTTTGCTTGTATTGCAAAGCACACCTGAGGTAACAGAACATGTGGAGGCAGAGATGCACATGTATCCTTGTCACTGGGGATCCACTAGCAGATATAACTCTTTCCATAATACCCATGGAAACTTTAAAAAGATATGTTGAATGCTGCAGGGGACAACCACATAGATTTGCACAGTTGATATTCCTGCACCATGTGCCTTTCAAGCTTTCTGCTGAGTGGGCCAGAAACGTGAACTTTGACGGTTTGCATGGTAAGAAAGGTTTACGGAAGAATTTGAAGGGTACTATTAAGATACACCTGGGAAGCAGTATAAATATACTACTGCCGAATTCAATAACATGAAAATAAAACTAATGGACTATTACAGCATCTGAGAACTGTGGGCTAGAGTAATCAGTGACTGAAACAGATAAACATAACATTTTTAAGAAATACAGTTGATTGCTTAATTATGTTGCAGGCTACTCGTAGAACTGGAATTGTTTGGGTGTACTCTTTATTAAGTTATGTTGCACTGATAGCATGTTTTTTTCCCATCGTTTTTGACAGATTATACACTTCAACATCATGTTCTACACATCCAGTGACACAGAACATCAGTATTGTATCGTAAGATGGCAACTGACTTTTCGATATCTCTTAGCGTTGTACTGTAGCTCTTGCACTAATGCACAATAATACAATGAAATGCATATGCATTCCATTCTGTAGGCAGAGATTACACATACAATAACTCAATGGAATGTGTATGCATTCCATGCAGTATACACACAGTGCGCATGCGCAGCATGTATCAACACACCAACTCTGTGTTTAATTATTGCATCAATTTCTTGATTATCTTCCAGGTGAAGCTGTACAAGAGGTAGATAAGGCATGTTGGGGGAAGATTGTATTATTTTTGGGAAGTTTTGGTTATTTGTTATTGTATAAAGTAATAAATCATTGACCGATGTGCACTGTTTCTCAAATGTACTTAAATAAATATATAATCATGTATAAAGACTGTGTCTGTTGTCTTTAATCTTTAGTCTTCTAGAATTGAAAGAGTCTATGGGAATAAGAGGTGGTTATGGGTGGGAAAAAAAGCAACTTCCACAGTTATATTACACAGAACTATATAAAACTTGCATTATTGAAACAATAGCCTCAATGTATTTAATTTAAATACACCTCAGCATCCCTTATCGTTCTTGCAAATTACTATGGAAACCGCAAAACATTCTTCGGCAGCCACGGCTCAGCTGCTGTCACGGGACCGGTACATGCAATGAAGTGCCAAGGAATTTCCCTTTTTTTCTCGTGGTCACAGGAACAGAAAGTCTTGCTACATCTGTATTTACAGATATTATTGTATTTCCTTTTTTAAATATATAGCTTATTTTACATAATCCTAGTTAAGTAGGTTGACAGCACCTCCATAAAAACACCCTTTTGTCATTGTCATATTCAAGTCAAGAGGACATGCAAGAAAGCATGATTAACATGAGGACTACTGTACGAAGTTAAGAACCAATTTACTAAGAGAATCACCTTCTGACTTATGCACTTTAATGTTGCTGTTTTATTTACTTCATTATACATTTTATTCTATACACAATCCCAATTCTTTCACCCATATAAACCTGTTTAGTAATTGTTATTTAGCAGTAGCTTTCACTTCATGTGCATCTTACCATTTAAAAAAGTACTCACGGAAACAAGGTCACATTCAATCACTGAAACTTTGTACCCATATGTGAGAATAGAAAATCAAGGACTACTTGAAATTATAAGTAGTTTTTCTATAGGATATTGCCATATTAAATATTAGCCTATACACCATTTGCATTCTAATTATATACATATATGGAACTCTCCTACAAATAATTATTATACAGACACACCACGCAATCTCAGAAACTGATTGTTTCTGTTTTAGGTGAGTTTTTCATAAATACACATTGTATTATATAATAATGAGCACGAATATGTAACCCATGTATATTAGTACCTGATACAAAAAGGAAACATGTGAAGTGAGAAATATCAATACAATGATGTCCGCTCTAATGAACACTGCACATTTTAAGTACTTTTGAGATATTATCTCTCAACTACAGTAGAAACAAAGGCACCTACAGTATTCAGCATGCTACTGTATTGAGCAGTATGCCAATGCTAAAGAGTTCTACGCCATTCAAATAAATGGTACTAAAGCCCCCTCCATCATATGAAAATGGCTTAAAGAAAATATGGAATAGTGGCTTAAATTGTAATTGTGTTGTTGCAAAAAATTGGTGGGAATCATAGTCTGCAATGGGTGGAAAAGTTATCCTCCCAGAGAAAGGAGAATACGTTTTGACCCAAGAAAGATATACGTTGAAAAGAAAATCCCAGAGGGGTAGGGTGTGAGGAGAGAAGACATTACAGTATGACTATGCGGTAATTTAAATACAATAGTGGAGGCACACAAGTGAGTCATTATAATACCTTATAATTTTAGGATTACTGTACACCTCATTTCGAAGAATTAGATGTCTGCAATGTTCACTGTCTGAAACACTGTCTGAACTGCTCCCATTGCATCAAATCTCTTCTGACAAACATTATACTTACTTCTAATAAAGCCACATTTCTGCATTGTGCCCAATTTACTTAGAAAATGTGTATACTCCTTGATTTTTTTTTTAAAGGTCTAGAAAATGGATGCACCCATCAGCACTAAAGAGGTGAAGATGAAGATGTACTTCGGAACAAAGATCTTTAATAGCACTAATATGTTAATTGGTTTCAATCTTGGTGACTAATACATTTTTTATAAAAATATAGTTCATTATAAATAATTTAAGGTAAAAAAAGAATTTCAATATGTGATTGTACTGTAGGAATGACTGCACCTTTTAGACAAGTTTTATAGGATATCAAGATATTTTTGCTCATTACTATATGACTACAGCAACCTGTCAGGTTTACTTAGCTTAAAGCTGCAGTTCAAGCAATATCCTACATTTGGTTTTTTTTATTAATAATTTCTGTACTATGAGAAAAAAAAAATTAAAAACAATTTGTAAAGACATTTTAAATGTATTCTAATGCAGGCATTTTTGTTTCTATAGAAACCATTTACAAAGTCACACACCCTTCCCCTTCTGAGACAGGCTCTGGCTCTTGAGCCCTGCCCTCTCTCCAAGGCTGTGGACATAGTGCCGCAGCCCGTGCGGAGATGCACTGAGGCTGAGGGAAAGTGTGTGCTTTCCCTGGCCATAGTACTCGGGCCGTTGGGGGCGTTCCCAGTGAGGTACCATGGACGCAGCCTACCAGCGCACCAATTGTATCTAGTAACTGCCTTGTCACTTGATCTTCAACACAGAACTTTGCATTGTTGGTACTGTATTGCAGCAATAACTGAATTAAATAACCCAGAGTGATCGATTACAGGAGAATGGATCGATCTGCACTTGTCAATGTGCAGATTGTATTGATGTGCATATTTAATGGAAAAAATAAAAATACATTTAAAAACAGCAGCTTGAACTGCAGCTTTAGTACACCTTGAGAAAGGGCATAGAACCCGAAACGCGTAGGTGGATACTTGCTGTGGCTAGGGGGGACCTTTGTCCAATCTTTTTATGAAATATATTTTTGCTTATGCTTCTGTGAGACTCCTCCTGGTCTTCTTGGCAGTGCACTGCCTTTTTTCCTAATTGTGAACTGCAGCTTTAAGCAGACAGCAGTTCCCACTTGTAACATGTGAACACAGTCAGAGTTGATCACGTGCCTTTATCTGCCTAAACTATGGTACCAAATCAGTATCACCGTGCTGTTTATACTTACAATTTTCCTGGCATGCTCCTTGCCATGTATTTTTAGTTGTAATGTAGGGCATGGTTTGTGCAAAATATTGATTTCAATAAGTGCTGTACTTACATTATTTGGCTTCTCAATCTCAAAGTACAGTAGCTGAATTTAAAGCAGTCTTGGAAACTACTTTTTTTTTTAGAGCTCTTGATTAATTACTAGTTTTCTAAAATCTAGAGATGGGCGAGAACCACTCCAAATCAATCTCTCGGATTTTTCCGGATTTGCCATTCAAAATCCGTTCCGCTATGTAAAATCCGATGATGGATTTTTACAGCTTAAATCCGCGCGGATTAATCCAAAACCACCATTGGATGTCATAACCCGTTGGTGAATTTTAAAAATCCAATCCGTGGATTGCGTTGCCGGCGTTTAAACAAAATATATTCAAAATCAACATTTTTGAGACTGATCCGCTGACAAAAAGAACAGGAAGATCCACGGATCCAAATCCGCCCATCTCTATAACAACTCAAAACCCTACTCCGGGGGTTCTCCCCTGAGAAAGCCGTAAATTGGCGAAACGCATAGGTTTTGTGAGTAGCAAGCGCTCTTTGATACTGTTGATCAATCTCTTCTTTTTCATATTATATACTCTTGGTCTCCATAACCAATCTCTATTCTGCTTTTCATGAAACAGATGTAGCAAGACTGTAGATGAACAAGCAAACATCTGCAGTGCTGGGGACAGTGTCTGCTGTGAGTGTGCTGTAAGGGGTTTCATTCTTCCCCACAGTGTTAATCCTTTGGTGCCATGACCACTCTTGTTATGTGACTGTGGTAGTGACAGCACTTAAGTCTTGCTACATCTGTACCTCTCCCATAACTCATTTTCTGTCTCTGTTGCTAACATGTCTTTGTCTTCTGTTGATCTTTCTGTTGGTGTATCTCAGGGCTCTTTTCTGGAACTCCTCCTTTTCTTTCTCTGCACACCATCACTTGGTGACCTCATCTCCTTTGGCTTTAGGTATCATCTCTGTATAGATGATGCACAGATATATCTATCCCCCCATAACCTCCCATCTGCAATCCAGTCCCAAATCTGATTGTCTCCTGTCTATATCCTTGTGGATGGTGATTCATTGACAAATTTAATATGCCTAAAACTGAGCTACTCATGTTTCCTCCTAAATCCAGCCTAATATCCCCTTTTTCCACGCAGTAAATGGTACTTCCATATATCCTGTTGCGAATGCACATTGACTAGGTGTGACATTTGACTACTCCATTTCCTTCACCGTTCACATTCAAGATAGGGTTAAAATTTATCACTTCTACCTTTGTAACATTGCCAAACTACACCCTTTCCTTTGTCAATCTATTGCTAAAACTATAATGCATACTTTTATCCTCTCCTGTCTGGATTTTTGGAATATTCTGCTAGCAGGTCTCCCTGCCTTGACACTTTCTCCTATGCAATCTATCCAAAATGCTGCTGTTAGAATTATTTTATTTTCACCCAGAACCGTTCCTGCTCATATCCTCCATAAATCCCTCTCCTGGCTTCCCATCAAGTTTTAGATCACCTTCATAGTTCTCCTTGTTACCTTTAAGGCACTCCACTTATCTGCTGCTCCCTACATATTATATCCTCATATTATATCCTCACTATATCCACTGACTCTGGCACTGAGTTTGAAGCAGGGGTACCTGCTTCAATTCCTGGTGTCTCCTCCTTGTGACCTTGGTGCAAGTCACTTTATCTCCCTATGCCTCAGGCACCAAAAACATAGATTGTAAGCTCTACGGGGCAGGGACTGTCTATGTGAAGTGCTACATAATACCAGCAGCGCTATACAAGTACAAACTATTATTATTATCTCTCATTATGTCCCTGATCATCTCTTATGCTCTGCTCATAACTAGAAATGAGCAAATTATTCACACACATTAGAACTCCGTAAATATAGCTTTTATTTGCATGAGTGAAATAGAGAGATACTTTTCTTTTGTTAGAGTCCCAAGTGCTATGCATATCCCCTCAAAACATACCTTTAAGCACCACGTGGAGAGATACCTGTGCACAAATAAGGGGCTACTCTGCGCTACCTCAGAAATATGCTATTAGGAGTCATAAGCATATTGATTATAAAAATGGAAAAACCTGAGATACCTGGGAAATATGCTAATCGGATATGCTAATGACTCATATTAGCATATTTCCCAGGTATCTCAGATGTTCCCATTTTTATAATGTATTGTATGAGGTCATCCCTATTTTTAAAGCAACTCCTTCACAGTATGGCCAGGAAAAAAATGGTTCTCATAAAGTGATTACCCTTCCCCTACAATATTGGCATGGTATCTCAAACTTAATCACATATATAATGCTTTGTACGGTTAAACTTTATTTAGATAAGGTTTTAGCACATTGGGTTACATGTAGAGAGTCAGGTGCAATCCCACCTAGTTGGTCAGTTGAAGTTCTTAGGGGCCTCTTAATTTAGAAGTGTTTATCAATCAAGTGTTTTCTTCACCCTTAATCCCACCCTGTTTTTATCAGAGAAGTAATCATGGTGGTGCTTGACTCTGGCTGTACAAGAACGTGCTGAACACCTTGTGATTTCACACAAAAGGGAGTAGGCAGAGGAAAATCAAACTCCTCCCAAGTAAAACTTTTACAAATAAATTAAAAATACTTATACTGTATGTATCAGTTACCCATATGAGATACCTTAAACATGTTACTGAAATTAGTTCACTTTGCTCCCAAGAGGGATTTTCCATTTAAACTACAGCATACAATCCATTAAATATTTTGTTCTGAAACGAAAAGATAGTACAGACACACCCACCAGTAACATGAATGGTTAAACCAGTGTTTCCCAACTCCAGTACTCAGGGAACCCCAACAGGTCTTAAGGATTTCCCTGCTCCAGCACAGGTGGGTCAATCAGGGCTCAGTCATTTTGACTGAGCCACCTGTGCTGGAGCAGGGATAGCCTTAAGACCTGACCTGTTGGGATTCCCTGAGGACTGGAGTTGGGAAACACTGTGTTAAACCATGCCTTATGAGCAGATCACCTGTCATGATAAGGATGTTAGCCAACCAAATGGTTGTAATAGTATGAAGTTGGCTGAATTTGACAAAAAGCAAATAGTAAATATGACATTCACTTCATTTTTTTGGCAGGGTCAGGAATCATTGTATTTGTTCACAGTATGGTTAAAAAAAACTAATATAATTAATTATTTAATAATTCATGATAAGAATACATTGTATAGAAAATATAGATTGCAGGATAAACTTAAATAGAAAAAAACACTGACACGTACACATACCTATCTACTGTATATATCGTGACAACTGAACCACTTTGCAGTGTATTTTCTCTCACATTGAGGCAGGAAACGTAGGGTTCGCTTATCAGGTTTATTAACAAAAGGGCACAAAACAGAACAGGAACGAAAACAAAATACCTAGCTCCCTCTGGAGCACTAACATACTTGTCAGTTCCTTAACTACAGATTGAAGAGCTAAGCTCTTCACCAATAATAGCTATTTTTTCTCTGTAAGTAACAACACAAGTCTCTCTCTCTCTCTGACCCTCTCAGGATTTGGGCTTGGTCCAAACAACAGGCCCTGTGTTCTCAGGCCTAGGAACTGTTCCATCCGGTGTCCTTGCTGGTTGGGGAAAGGTTCAGTTCTATCAGGCTGTTGACTGTTTTTTAAAGCCCCTGCAATCAGCAGTTAACAGACACACCCTAACTGCTTGCCTAGCTAGGAGTTTAACCTCCTGATTGCTGGAGTGCATGCATACTGTATGCTCTCTCTAACATAGAAAGACTGTGACTGTCACATAGCCTCCCCCCCGGCTCAGACCTGCTTGGGTGAGCTACATGTTAATCAACCAATCCACCCTCTCCAGGCAATATCCTCAATCTGAGCTCCTTAAGGCAATCCTTTTCAGGAGATGGATAGACCCATAGTCGCCATTAGACATTCACGTTTGCTGTTTATGACGACAGTTCTCCAAACACATCAATGTCCTTCTCGGCGAGTTCCGACTCAGATTTCTTCTCCTCTTTTTATTCTTTGACTTCCAGTCAATTAAGTTCTCGAATGCTTTAATTCTGTCTTTGTCTTTCATACTGTTGAACTGTTTCATAAGCTTCCGGCAAAACCAATGGATCTGGCTCTCTATGCTTTTATGTCACGGCAAAGAGCTGTGAGAATTGAAACTGTTCAAGGCCAGCATTGACCTCGCTTTACCCTGATGCTCTTAGCTTCCTCAACCCTGTTGAGGACTTCTCACTGAAGCTCAACTTTACTGTTCACCAACTCTTCTTTTACTCGCTTGGCAACGTGTTTTTTATGCATCGTACAATCTCCTCTTCGCTGTCACTTGCGTGACCATCTGCAGCTGATTCAGCATCATTGATCTCCAGCACCTCAATCTTAGTGGGACTCTTATCCGCTCTGACTGTATCCCGTGGCATCTCTATTTCTCTATACATTCATTTATTCCAACGAAAACACCGTCAAATAACGAGTGATGCCTTTACTATGGTGCGGTAGCGGTTACATCTGTCTCATTTAATCACACACTGAATCTTGATAGCAGCGCCTTATATAATGAGGAATCTGTTTCAGATCACGTGGGCATAGTAGTATGACTGGATTTCAATACACTTCTCAGCCTGGTTCTTCTTTCCAGCATCCTGAAGAAAGCAGACTGTAGCACTGAGACCGCATTGCAAAGGTGCTTGTAGGAATGCACAGCTTGATTAGTTATGACGTAGAATCTGTAGCCGAACTGTAGCACACAAGCAGCTTTCCTTATATTCCTGTAGCATGTTTGTTTTTAAAACTTTCTAACATTTGACTGGAGTACAATCGCACATTGCTTCAAATACTTCATACTTCCTCCTGTGTTGTTGCATTCTCCAAATCGACGGAACAATGCAGGCTGCTTTATTCCAGTAACAAAGCTGACAAACCTGACAAACTTTCATCCCTCTATAGGCAGCCTGTATGACGCCAGTTGTGAAGTACTTGTGCAGGTAACTTTATCGCTCCAATCTTCCTTGGTGTAAGGGACATGTGCAGCGGTACACTCAGGGAGACCAATTTGGAGGAAATGAAACCATGGCTTTATTCAGCCTGTCACTTTAAACAACAGTTTAAGGCAATGTACATATATACTGTATATGTAACGGTTTTTCTGGACCTTCCTGACCCACCCAATCTCATATTGGCCCCTGTGGTCTATCCAGTCCCCATTACATGGTCGTGTCTGGTGGTGCACCTGTTTGCAACAGGACTCCTGAGTCTCCCGCATGATGTTGTGTGGGGAATGTCAACCCAGATAGGCAGCTGAGGTAGTGTGCGTGAGTCCTACCTACATACAGTGCAGCGCCTCCACCTCATCAGGATCTCTGTGTCCGCAAGGAGATGGTCCTGATGAGGAACTCCTCTGTGGTGCCTTCCTCTGTGGAGTAACTTCACACTCACACATGAGTGTTCTTGTGAACAAGGGCATCTTTTATTGATGGTACAGGCAGACTGCTCCTCGCAGCAAACAGCTTAGCCATTCATCTTCTTCAGCACTCTCCTTTCAGAAGATCTGCCCTCCCAATGGAGTTGGATCACCTCTCCCCTCAGGGAGATCACCACCTGTGCCAGGTCCCTGGACACAATGTAGGCCCTGTCAGCCTTACTGCAGCAGGTCTGACTACTTGCTGTAGAATCACTCTCTTGATTAACACACTTGACCTTCAACTTAACCAACTAACTTTGGGCAGTGCTGTGTCTTATATACCAGGGGAATAGCTCCACCTCCTGTGTCACTAACAGTGGACACATGGTCTGTTACCACTCCCCTCATGTACATACTGCTGCGGCCAAGTTTATTCGAGCATTTGCCCGTTCTTGGCCGCAGCAGTAGCCTGGCGCACGCCCGAGTGTGACGGGCGCGCGCCGAAGCAGCGGAAGAGCGCCCTCCGATTGGGGCGCTCTCCCTACCGCTACCGGGTCCGCCGGGTCCCCCTGAACCCCCTGCCGCCGTCCCGCAGATCGCGGGACACCAGGGCTCCCTCGGGGAGCCCTGGACGCGCTTGCAGGGGGCGCAGGCTCCCGAAGACGCGTGACCGCGCGTCTATGACGCGCGGCACGCCGAGGGGCAGCCACAAGCAAGCCAGGAAATATCCCGGCTTGCGGTACCGGCCACACTTTAATAAAGTGTGTCGGTAGTGTATGACACCTCACCAGGGTGTGAGGGCAAACCTCCATGATTGATGCTGGCAACCCTGTATATTTACCAGGCTTACTGCCAGCATGAGAGAGAACTGTATACCATTTTTAAGACATGGCTACATATACAAAGAAACAAACACATATCCCTTTATAAGGGCTAACTCATTTCCTCCGTCCCTATCTGCAAGGCTGGGAGGAAAAGCCCCTTACCAACCTATCCCCCCCAAAGTCTAAAGAGGTACCTCAAATCAGGTGGCCCTTCAGGTCAGTCTCTTGGTCTGGGTCTGTAGTGGTGTCCGTTGAGTTGCCAGCCTTTAGCAGGTTCCTGGGTTTGCTGCACCCTGTAAGACAGGTCTGGTCCCCTGGTGTCTTTATATCAGCATACAGTCATGCCAGCAGGAGTTTTTTTTACCTTTGTCTGATTAACCAGGTGAAGCTGGTTAATTGTCTAGCTTCAATTAACCAGCTCCCTGCTGAATTCCTCAGACCACTAGAGGATTATATTGCAGCCTTATTTAAAGAGGGTTAAGTCCCTGTTACACTTGGATAAGAGCTTTGTAGTATTTCTGAATTATTAGAATGCTTCTCTTATTTTGCAGCAAGTCTCATCAACAATAGAATTCAATTTCTTGAGCACATCCTGCACTTCTCCTCTCAGAGCCTCCACCTCTTCTTTGTGCTTGCTCTGAGGTGGCATCAATGCATCCTTTATTATATTTTGGAGCTTTGCAAATTTCTTCAATAGGGTCGCAGCTGCTTGCCTTTTCCAGGATTTTTTCTCCTGGGTGTACTGACGGTAGGGGATGGAGTAGCGCATCTGCTTCTCTAGCTCTTGCTCCAGTTTATGGACCATCCCGTGCTTCCTCTCATAAAGGGTAACCTGGCCTCTAAGCGCCTTCTCCAGCATGGCTCCGGTGATGCTTAGCATGGCCTTCAGCTCCTCATGCTGCTCTGCAGGGACACTCTGGGTACTCAGATGCTCCTGCAGCACATGTACTTTGTTGGCAGCCTGAATATTTTCTTCCTGCAGTATTTACTGCGTCTCCTCAGTATATGCCTATTTCTCCTTGGCCTCCTGCAGATAAGTACGTAGCTCTTGCAGCTGACTCTGTAATGTGTGCTCTGCTTGTGTACGCTGCTGCCGGGGGACACGTTCTTTTTTTCAGCACACTCTCTGTACTCTCTAGTGCTTCCTGCACGTTTTAATTTTCTTGTTCCAATCGTTTATTCACTTTTTCCAATTCATGAAGCTTCTCATTTCTTTCACGCAGCTGGCCAGTCAAATCTGAAACTTCTTCCTTCAGACTTCTATTTTCTCTTTTTACAGTGTCTAAATAAATCAGGCTCTTTGCATCCACATCCTTCAATTTACAGACCTCGGTGCTGAGAGTGCGGACCTCATGCAATAGAGTTCCAGCTCTGTGATGAGATTGTGAACATCTTTCTGAGAGACCTCATATTGTAGTACTACTTCAAATCAGCCCTGGATTCTTGCTCTTTAGATAGTTGCTCACAGAGAATGCAAAAGTCCTGCCTGGTATTTTGCAGTGCATTTTCAGCATAGCAAATACATGGTTACAAATATATGGTTACATGAAGTGAACAGGGTTGTACATAATACATTGCATTACATTAGGTAAACAGGGTTATACATTTACAAATATATATATGTATATATATATATATATATATATATATATATATATATATATATATATATATATATATATATATATATATATAGTTATACGTTACCGTTCCAAGGATTGGTAAACAAGAGACAGCACTCAATGTTGAAGATCAAAGTCACTAAAGATCACTAATACACTTTGATCTTCAACATTGAGTGCTGTCTCTTGTTTACCAATCCTTGGAACGGTAACGTATAACTACATTCTCTATATGGGACGTGCACCTGTGGCTTAACAGCACCTATTGGAGTGCCAACTGCCTTATCTGACTATATATATATATATATATATATATATATATATATATAATCCAATGCACATCCGGCACACCATATGCAAGTAAATAAGTTTTGGTGCTTATCCCATAAAGCAATAACAGACCATACGATACCGGTTGCAACACGACATCAACCGGTGGCACCACCTTGAGAAAGGTCCCACTGGGGGACCGAAACGTCGCTTTTTGTGTCTTCTATCAAATATAGAACATGTTTGATTTACTTACCTGCGTGCTGTCCCTTGATGTCGTGTTGCAACCGGTATCGTATGGTCTATATATATATATATATATATATATATATATATATATATATATATATATATATATAAACATATATGTAACATCAACAAACAAAGTGAATAATATATTTACAATGCAAATAAAATCCCCTCTGAGGATAGACCATCTATATACAGTAGATATTGTCTATGGCGAAAAAAGGATTGTTGTATTGGCCCTTGAAAGTAGTATAGGATATACCTTACACTCAGCTTGGCTTTCTCATGCTTAAATTCAATATTATTTATATAGATGGTTTGTCCTCACTGAGGGGATTTTATTTGCATTGTAAATATATTATTCACTTTGTTCATTGATATATGTTAATAACATTTTTATTATTTTTATATAGATTTAGTGAAGTTTCTCAGAGCTATTTTTAGCTCTTACAGTCAAGATTGTGTATTCATCGCAGTATGGCACTCTGATCTATTATAGCCTTACATAGTATTTTACAGGCATGAGTGCAAACCAAGAGGGACCCTTTTTGTGACCCCAAGCAGTGACTCAAATACTTGTTGTACATATTACAGTAGTTCCTATTCCCTCCTGCACCGCCTTTCTGTCTTATACTGTACATCAACTACCGAATTGGGTTGAGCAGCAGGCTCTTTATGTTTTGTTTGTTTAATATAGACACAATGACAGAAAGCTTAAAATATTTTTCGTTATCTGATTGACAAACACTTCAATGGGCCCTCTATGTGGGATTGAACATTTAAGATGCAAATATTACTGTATATTATGAAATGTTTCAATGCTTCTCCTTAGATCTCAGGTCCATACATAAAACACCTCTTGGAGCATATTCTATATTACTAAGAAAATAATAAAGCTGGTGTAGTTCCTTTCATATCCAATGAAGTTTAATAATGTATGGATTGAAATAATTATAAAATAATTATGATGTCCAATAAATAAGCTTTAATAACCACACTATGATAATCTTCTCTAACTTGTCAAAATTACATGTATCTGTCTGGTAGTGCGTGATAACAGTGCAGTTCACAAACTAGCACCCCATAACACTGGGATGGTGCCAAAGACAAGATACAACATTTTTTTATTTTTCCAATGCATTGAGGCGGAAAGACTGAAATGTAATAACTCATGATATTTTTGGCACAATACATGGATATGGATATGGTAGCTTTGGACACTTTCCAATACAAACATTCATAGTGTTCATATCATTTCAATTTATTATGAACCTACAGAGTTAAAGGGCTTCCACCCAGATTTATATTCATATTGTATAATATCTCCCAAAGGGAGTTTAAAGCTGTAATATTGTCTCAAACTTTTAAAATCCTGAATTGTTAAGGTGTAGGTTCAGGTGTTTAAATTTGCATACCCTCTCAGAAAAATGTTACTTATAATAATCAGATACAGGAAAAGTTAGCTCCATAACCCTAATTCTCAAGGGCCTAATTGGCAACCCCACATATCCCTTGCCCCAGCCACATTTTAAATAATACTCAACGTGGCTGTCATTACAGTTGATAAAGAATTGCACTGATCGGAAGTCAGTGTTGTGAGACACCAATGTGGCTTGTGAGGGTCTGTGTTGCGGAAACCTATGTCATTGTGTTACACGATGAGCTTTAAAGACTTGCTTTTTTGTGCATGCGATACTTACCTTTATCCAAATTTATACAATTTTGCAACATATGAGAGTCGAGTGCTTGTTCTCTTTCTGTTTCCTACATCTTCCATTCAAACCTGGATTTCTGTTATTTAGTGGTTTTGATTGAGTTATCAAATGGGCAAAGAGCACAATATCCACACTTGAAAAACCCTTTGGAATCCCTCTCAATTCTGTATCATTAGCCCGTGAGCTAAACAAACTCAGGGAACGTTGGGCTGCATCTGATTTGGCTTTTCTGACGACAAATTTTGGTCTCAAGGTCGCCACTGATTTAAAATCTTTGTCTGAGCATTTCGCAGTGTTTGTGGATAATTGAGTGAATTTGATTACTTGTTTACTGTACTGAGTTTTAAACAAAGATGTAGACAAATTATCTTCATGAGAATTTTGTACCCATCTATTCATTTGTACATGCATTTGGGATGGCACCAAATCCCACCTGTCTGTGTACGTGGCATTGTTGAGGGAATCACTGATGTCAATATCTTTGCAACCCCTCAATGTAAATCTAAAGGCCAGGTTCTCCAATTGTGTTTCAAAAGTGTCATTGTTTGTACAGGGTCTCCTAAGTTGGAGGAACTGGCCTTTGGGGATACCCTTAATTAACGGGCTGGGGTGACCACTATTAAAAAGTTTTCCTTTTTTGTATACATCTGTTTGTATTCTTCCTTGGATATCTATATACAGCACTATATCCAATAATAATAATGATTTGTTCTTGAATAGCACTGCTAGTTTTACGTAGCACTTTACAGAGACATTTTTGCAGACACAGTCCCGTAGAGCTTACAATCTATGTTTTTGGTGCCTAAGGCACAGAGAGATAAAGTGACTTGCCCAAGGTCACAAGGAGCCAACACTGGGAATTGAACCAGGTTCCTCTGCTTCAAACTCAGTACCAGTAAATTTACTCATTTTACTGAGTCATGCATAATTATAGGTAGGCTGTGTATTGATAGGCAGGGGCGGAGTATATCCCAACTGTGGAGTAATTGGCAGCATTAACCCCTCGAGTGCCTCTAGTATTGCGGCACCGACGTGAACTGGGAACAGTGACGTCCTCCGTTGTGTCACGGGACGTGGCACAGGGGCAGAGTCTAGGTCCAGTCCTGGTAGGAGTACTGCAGTGCTTGCGCGCAGCGAACGCAAAAGGGGTGTCACCCAACCCGTCACGGGGCGGGGCCAAGGTCCAATTCTCACACCCTTATAAATTTGCGTATGAGAGGCAAAATTAAGTCCTGATTGTTGTACCTCTAGTTTGTAAATAAAACTGTGAATCAAAAGAAAAATAGTTGTGGGTAAGTAAAAAAGTTATTGAATCTAACAAAAATGTGTATTGTGCAATAAACAGATCAGATAGTTGCAAAACGTATTGTACAGCCGCTAACCCATGATTGTGATTAATGATTGTGTACAATGACATGACATCAATCATGGCCCATCTGAAGTTCTTGTTGCACTTGACATTTTGTATGGTGACAAGTAAATCAGTGGTGTCCCTGAGACATGTAACCAACGGTTGAAGAAATCTATCAATGTACCGTGAGAGACCATCGCCCAAAGATCCAATGCTCGACACGATGGGCCATCCAGAGGGCAAGTGAGGGACTTGTGGATCTTTGGGAGATGGTGAAAGATGGGTACAATCAGATGTGGATAATAGATATGATAGAAAATCATATTCTTTGTCACTAAGAACATATAACAATTTCATCATATTGAGTAACTCTCAATTCCAGAAGGTAGTTGTTGGTAGGGTCTCTTCTTAACTTCGAATAAGACCCAATATCTCCTGAAGGGGGAGGGGTACTGTCAGGATCAGACACAGGCTCCGGTCCAGAGTTTTACTCAGACTTGCTGTAGGCTTCCCTCATCAACTCCTGCACAGCAACGAATCAGCACTCTGGTTTCACTTTCAGCCTCTTCTGACCAGCAGTTCAGCGATTGGCTGATTCACCCTTTATATGCTCAGTCTTTGCTTCTGCAATTTGGCTGAGCATAACAGTTTGTACTGTGTGACGTGCTGGTCGCAAGCAATCTGTTTTCCCTTGTCCTGCATTGCCTTGCTGTGTTTTTGTCTTTTCTTGCAGTTCGGACGCAACCATGCGGCTTCTGGTTGGTGTTTCTATATCCCCACCTCGGCCTCACGGTTCAGTCCAGTTTGTGGCGAGCGCCCATTACAGATATATGTTCAGGTGCAGTGAACCCAGAGTATTATACTCAATATCGGTTATACATTGAGCTATCAAAGCTCATAGGAAACTCCACTAAAAATAAAAAAATAATAACATTTTATTAACATATATGCGATAGAGACAACAATGTGAAATAACTATTTATATATGTGAATAAACTCCCCTCAGTGAGAGAGATAGACAGCATGTAGGTGCTGGGTACTGTATACTGTCTCACAGTAAATGCCCTGTTGAATGAAGGACAAAATTCGATACAAATATCAATCAAACTCTCAAAATAAGAAGCAATGAAGCCACAGTGTGGCAAATAATGAGTAGGCATTGCATAAAACCATACTTATAAGATGTATCTAAAATTTCAGCTGAGGGAAAACCTCAGCTTAAAGCTGAAAAGAGATGATGGTCAGTAACCATAAACATGTATAATGAATATGTAAGTCACAGCCTGAACATCCAGATGCTGTGTGGTAAGGCATTAACTCCTTCACTCCCTTACTGCCAGGCAATAGAGTGAGAAGTAAATTGGCCAGGCATTACCATTTACAGTATAACTCAAGTTTGACAATACTAGGACAATCTGATGACAAAATCCACAAATTTATGGTATTTCAAATTTAGTTTTCACTGTGTTTCATTCCGTGTTATGAATCTTTGTCCAATTGGGTTTGCTCAATCATCCCACAACGAGGTATAAAATAGAACATGGTGTCCCTAGTATATAAAAAAATGCTGCAATGTCTCTACCTTTCTCCCAACTCTCTACCCGCTCTCTCATATCTCTCCCTATCCCCCCTCTCTACCACCCACCTCCCCCCACCTCTCTTCCCCTTCTGCATTCCCCCTGCCTCTAACCCTTTCTCCCCTCACCCCACCTCTCTTCCTCCACCACTCTCGCTCCCCCACCTCTCCCTCCTCCTCCCCCTCCACCACTCTCGCCCTCCCCTACCTCTCCCTCCTCCTCCCACCCCCTCTCTCTCCCCCCAATCCCCCACCTCTCCCTCCAACTCCCCACCTCTCTCCCCCCAATCCCCTGCCTCTATCCCCCAATCCCCCACCTCTCTCTCTTTCCCCACCTTTCTCCCCATCTCACCTCTGTCCCCTCCATCACCTCTCTCCCCTCCCCCCACCTCTCTCCCTTCCCCCCAACCCTTGCTCTCCCCCCACCTCTCTCCACTCCCTCTACCTATATGTCCCCCCCACCACTGTCTCCTCCCCACCACAACTATCCCCCCCCCACCACTGTCCCCTCCCCAACTATCCCCCCACCACTGTCCCTTCCTCCCCAATTCTCCCTCTACCTCCCTCTCTTCCTCTACATTCCCCTCCCTATCTCTCACATTCCTCTCCCTCCCCTCCCTACCTCTCCCTTCCACAACCCACCTCTATCCCTCCCACCCCCACCTATCTCCCCTTCCCACCTACCTCTATCCCACCCTCCACCTCTCTGCCCCCACATCCCTTCCCCCCATCTATCTCCCCTTCCCACCCTATACCTCCTCCCCGCCCTACCTCCCTGTGGCAGGACGGCCTGTAGCCGAGGTCAGGGAACAGTCCACACGTATAGTTTCAGGATAAATAAAAACGTTCAGTGGCTTTATTTCTCCACAGTAACATAACATGCGGGTACACTGTCCCTTTAACAAAATAAATCCTGCTCCACTTTGGGAGAAAAACTGACTAATAACACAGCAGACCTATCTAGCAGGTTGGCTGGCTAAACCAGAACCAAACCATAAGGGTACTTTAAGCAGTCAGTAAACAAATGAATAATCCTTACTTTAGTTGAAGTAGTCTTTGGTGAAATCCCTCTGGCTAAGGGCTCACGCAGCAGTGTGCTTCTCTCTCTCTCTCTGGCAGCTACTGCCAGTCACATGATCCTTTATCTACCTTGCTGGCTCTCAGGTGTCAGCTAAAGAGTTCTGATTTCCTAACTTCCACCTGAGTTAACCCTTATGAGTGCTGGATGAAGTACTCAGACATATGTCTCCCAGGCGTAACTGATAGGAGTTGACTTCACTCTGTCACACTCCCACACTCAACCTCTCCCATGCCCCCCACCTCTCTTCCCTCCTCTATCTCTCCCCCTCCTTTCCCCCCACATCTCTCATCTCCTCACCTCTCCTTCCCCCCTTGCACCTCTCTCTCCCCCCACCACCTCTCGCTGTCTCCCCACAATGGCCTCTCTCTTTCCCTACCTCTCCCCCTTACACCTCTCTCCCCCACCTCTATCTCTCTCTCCCTCACTACCTCTCCCCCCCACCTCTTCCCCCCCACCATCTCTCTGTCTCCCTGCAAACACATCTCCCCTTCCCTTCCTCTCTCTCCCCCCACCTCTCTCTCTCTCTCCATCCCCATCTATCTCTCTCCCTTCCCACCTCCTTCTCTTCCTCCTCACTTCTCTCTCTCCTTCACCCCCACCTGTCTCTCTCTCCAACCCCCAAACCTCTCTCTCCCCCAACCTCTCTCTCCCTTTGAGAGGAGGTGAGCGGAAACAGAGAGGTGAGACAGAGGAGAGAGACAGAGAGGTGGGGGAGAGAGGCGATTGTGAAAAGGGGAGATAGAGAGATTAAAGTGAATGTCACTTAGTCCAATGCTTACTTTCTCTCTCCCCTTCCACACCTCTCTCTCCCCTCCCATCTCTATCTCTCCCCCACCTCTCTCTTTTTCTTTCTTGCCCATCTTCTCCCTCTATACCTGCCCCACCTCTCTTCCCCACCACTTCTGTCCCTATCCCCCCATCTCTCTCCCCCCCCTCCCCCAGTGAGAATAGATGAGAAGAAAAAGAGAGGGGGAGAAGAGAGGCAGAGAGGTGGGTAAGGTTGGAGAGAGGAGAAAGGGGATGAGGGGAGGGAGAGAGTGAAATGGCGGATAGAAAGGGGTTAAAGTGACTGCGAATCAGTTAGGACATAGGCTACTTTCTTCCCCTCACACCTCTATCTCTCCCCCCTCTTCTCGCTCTCTACCTGCTCTACCTCTCCCCCCCCACAACTCTCTCTCCCCACTTTTGTCCCTCTCTACCCACCCCACCTCCCTTCCCCACCTATATCCCTCTTCCCCCACCTCTCTCTCTATCCACCCACCTATCCACTCTCACCCCACCTCTCCCCTCTTTATCTATCCCTCCCTTACACCCTAAAAACACCCTCCCACCCAGCCAAACAACTCACTGCCTCCCTGCTAACTTGCGGGCCACAAAACACAGCTTCTTTGGCCGCATGTAGCTCACGGGCCTCATGTTTGGCAGGCCTGCCTTAGGCATTCACAGCAGCAAATACAACAGATAGAGTCAAAATCACAGTCCCACTGGCTTTATCTGGGAGAAATAACTCTAAATATGTCGTCGGTGCTCTCCCAGATAGCAGTGATAAACATTGTGTGTGTGCCATTCTTACTTTTTTAAGGTGTGCATTTTTAATATTTAGTTGTTTATTTGCAGTTGCCATTGTGATGCATTCTCAGACCATGCACAACTGTGCCTTAATATCTTCCTTGGACGATAAAGGGGTTAAATGGTGTACTAATTCTTTACATGTATTTGTCATCACGCACAAAAGGGTCCAATCAAGAAATGATCGATACAGATTGTAAACAGAGCATTAGGCTAATGACGTATGAAACTGTAACATGGTTACTAAGTAACATGCCTCATGCCTCTAACATCTGCACAGTAGCAACACTCAGAAAAAGAGAGTAAAATACTCAACAAACCATTCTGATGATATTACAAATGCCCAAACATTTCCAACCGTATTTAAAAAAAATTATAATAATTCCTACTGTATGTACTTCATTGAACAAGATGAAAAGCAGATTTATTTGAACTCCACAACTTTACACGTGGCACTGTAACTTCTTATTTACCTTTAAAATGCTTGCAATTCAGGATCATAATGTTTGTGATCATTGCGCAAGTGGGAAGGGGTATCCACTTCCACTCCCATCACTGGGTACCGGTCGTGACTTGGGGAAGACGGAAGAACTCCAGCACCAACAGTTGCTCTACAAGTTTAACTGTGTAACAGCCCCTCATAGGGATTATATTATCCTTACCCAACCTCAGGTTCTATAACCAGTATCTGAGCTAGGGTCATCTGTTACCACGTATAATTGCAATACAGCAATTAACCCTTTAAGCACCAGGATTATTACTCAGCAAACTGTCAGTCTGATTTTATATTGGTTAACACAGCCAATTCTGTATTTGCCCCTATGCACTCTCTACTAAGGGATCTTTATATAATGCATCTTAGTAGTGTTAATTGCTCCAATTAAACTCAATTAACTTTTAATACTATTGATCCAGGGTATTCATCATATCCGACATAGGATCAATAGTATGCGTCCAATACGTGTTTATTTGAACCACTTTTATTTTATATGATTGTGATAAATAAATATTAAGTTTTAAATTACACACTTATCATCTGGGAGTGCGAGTGCTATATAGTGGGTTCTTTGATGGTGGCCATTGATAGCCACATTGGCAATCTGTGCCCCCGATGAGGCATAAATAACCATAGTGACAATCAATGGATTTGATGGCTATTTTTTATTTTTTTTATTTGAATGTATGCTGTATTTTATTGCATTTTGTAACGTGTATTTTTTTAATTCTTAAAAAATGGTCAAAAGCGCTATTAGGCATATCTGGCTAATAGGGCTATTGTCTATTACAGTGTGTTGTGGGTAGAAGGGTCGGTGATGGGGTAGTTGCCCTTGAGGAGAGTAGTTAGACCTCTGGGGATAGCTGGAGGGTTAACCTCATCATTATCTTAGCGGTTAGTCACCAAGGTATTGAAAGGGGGGTTACTAAGGTATTTTTATTGTTAATGTTATTGTAAATGTATTTTTTTAATTAACACTTAATATTGATTGCCAATGGGGATAGCTAGGCTCTCCATTGAGAGGGTCTAGTAATCCACAGTGACAATCAATGGTTTTATGTTTCAAATGTATTTTATTATTTTTTGGTAATTACTGTACTGCATGCATACAGTATTTTATTTTGGTTAATGGACAAAACCACTATTAACCACATTTGGCTAATAGTGATTTTGGCATTAGTCTAGAGGTAGGGGGGAGGGAATTGTTAGGCCACCAGTCAGAGGGAGAAGGGTGGCGGGAGGGTTTAACCATATTCAGTACCTTAGCGGTTAGCCACAAAGGTAATGAACCTTTGCTTTAGTATAATTTTATTACACAGGATTAAAACATGGGTTTTCAGGAACTGAACCACATTACTTTCAGGACCCCCGGTTTCCAGAGGTACAGCCCTCAGAATAGGGTGCCAATATCTCCTGCAAATGTAAATGTCCTGGTCACGTGGGCCATGACACAGGACATTTAAACTTGCAGGAGATACCGGCACCTGATCCAAAGGACTGTACCTAAGGAAGCCGGGGTTCCCGGACCTAAAATGAATGCGGTTCAGCTCCGGAAACCCTGTGCTTCAAACCTAAAAATATTAATAAAAACAGAACGATCTGCTGTAAGAGCTGTGAGGGGAGACAAACAGAGAGAGGGACTGCTCCCCTCTGCGCAGCTCTTACAGACAGGTGGCGGCCCGGTAGTATTAACACAGTGGCAGTTCCATTCAGAAGCAGGAACCCACGCTGCGTTAATGCTTCTGGGAAATTTCCTCTGCGCTGGGTCGTGATCGTGATCTGCCGCAATCATGGTCGCAATTCGGCTGCAGTCCACCTGCTCCAAGTGATGCACTGGGGGGAACTTGTATTGCGCCATATCTGTACATGTGTGTCCTGTTTTAAAGCTACCACCAACAAAATACAAATGTAGCAGAATTTCGGTTTGACTGGTAAACACAACTACTATAATGAAAAGTCGGGTATAAAACATGTTGCATGGAGAATAGTCATATCTATGTCTATGATCTACAGTATGGAACAATTTGTATCAACATTAAGGCCCGGACACATCAAACTCTATTAAAATGGAGTTAATATACCGTAGTACTGGTAATAAAATTTGTTTGTTTTTTAAAAACTGATATTACTGCAATTTTAAGAGGGTATACATCAGTAAGAATGTACTGGGTGTGATATTTGACCCAAAGTCGCAATGCTGGCATTAATGCGACCGTTTATAATGCGTTCACTCGCCTTAGCTTCAATTACTAAATAACTCTCTTCTATCATCTGTATTTCAAGGTCTCAAGGGGTAATGCCACCTTTAGGCCATGACTAACTAACATCTCATTAAATCCCTGTGTTAACAATAACAGGACTCTGGATATGCATTGTTCGAGGGAACACCTCTTTTGCATCTCATTAGCACAAAAGGCCTTAGGCTGCAGCCAGGGTGACACTGAGTGGGCGCTCGCCGCGATGAAACACTGTCACGCTGTGCAGCCCGCAGACCAGGCCAGTCCCCTGTACTGAGGTGGGATGTTGAATATACACACCGACAGCAGAGGGAGCGGGTCCGGGATGTGGTTGTAGCGTGGCCAGGCCTGGGTTAAGATTCAGAATAGTCGTTGTACTTTCCAAGTTCAGGAGTATAGAGTGTTCCGTAGTGAAATCCGTTTCCGTGTCCAAGGGTCTGAGAGGTAAGAATCGTGATGGGTAAGCCGAAGTCGGGAGCCAGGGAGGTAAGTCAGACAAGCCGGTTCTAATCTGTGGAAGTAAAGAGAAACAGGAGCACGACACAGTTTCCAGGCTACACAGGAAGCAAGGAGCTATGCAGAGCAAGGAAGTGAAGGCAAAGCAGGATATTTAAAGCGACAGTGACCAATCCGGACAAGGGGCATGGCGGAGGCGTGTCGAGGAGCTGCTCGTGAGTGGCTGAGAGACCAGGAAATAGCAGAGCACAGCTGAGAGTCTGTAACACCAGTGCCAGAATCCAAGATGGCGACGGCAGAGTTCAAGGTATGCACTGGGCGACGGCATGGGTAGCGACGGGGGGCAGGGGCAGCAGCCGCTGCAGTACTGGTAGTGGGTAAGGAGAGGTCACGCCGCAAGGGACGTGGCCCCCGATTCCTTACAAACACATTGCTACAATGTGTGCGCTCCTGTGCGTGCTCGTGAAAGCACGGTGCTCAGCTGCTCACAGAGACGAGTAAATTTGTTGCTGGCACGTCACGTGAGTGGTTTGCCCAATGAGGATGAACCAGCTCTGTGTTTTCATGGCCGTGCCCCCCAACATGCCCCCACATGTGCGCAACTAGCTAGCCAGGAATTGCACGGCCAAGCAGCACATGACATCACGGTGAATGAGCCTACAAGATACCCATTAGTACTTAGTCAACGCCTCATTTAGTCAATAATGGACTTCTGTGAATCTAGGCTGCACAGCTTATGTAGTAGGCACTGTACATCAAAACAGTTGAAGAGTTTTATGACATCTGAAGAAAAAAATCACACTACATGGATCAAGAATAAATAGTTTAGTTGAAAACTGTTTTACACACTGTGACAGGGTGAATGAACGTCACCAGCCATATACCTGCCAAACCTATGTTTAGGCTTGCAGTGCAGCAGTGACGAGGTTAAGTTTCAGTCGAGAAGAGCTGCTAATTAGTCTGACCCCAGCTGCATAATCAAGGTGTTTTAAAACCCCCAGGCTGTACACACATGCAAGCTAGCTGGTCAGGAGACAGGACTGAAATACTGAAGAGAAGCTATTATGTTTTTGTCTGCTGAAGAGAAGCTATTTTGTTTTTGTGTGCTGTATATTTTCAAGGCTCAATAAAGAAGCCTTATCAAGAGAATCCGCGTGTGTGGTTGCATGTACCCTGCAACATATGGTGTCAGAAGTGCTGGGATTTTGAGAGGCCTCTGCAGTTGAAGGGCCACACACACACACAAAAATGAGAAAAATGGAAGAATTTTTAAAAGAGTTTCTGTGCGAGCAGACCAGACAGCAGGAACTGTTAATGTAGGAGCAGACCAAACAGCAGGGACTGTTAATGCAGGAGCAGGGCCAACTACTATTGCAGCAGCAAACCCAGCTCCTAACCCAGCAGCAGGCAGCACAGGATGAGCGGATGGCCAAGCTGCTGACCCAATTCCAGGGGTCTGCCAGTCCAGAACTTGCGAACAACCCCCCGGTCCTCCTGAGGAAAATGGCTCCGAACGAGGACCCAGAGGCTTTTTTACTGACATTTGAAAGGGTTGCCAAAGCTCAGGGCTGGGCTGCAGATCTCTGGTCAACTGCTTTGGCCCCGCTCCTCATAGGAGAAGCCCAGGCCTCATATCAGGGCCTCCCAGCAGATCAGGCTTTGTACTACCAACAAGTAAAAGCCTCCATACTGGATCGCTTAGGTCTGACCCCGGAGACCTACCGGCAGCAGTTCCGGAACCTGAAGTACACTGCTACGATGAGACCCTGGGTCCTTGCTCAGCGGTTATTGGACTTGTTTACTCGCTGGATACAATCCGAGGAGCGCACTAAGGAGGCAATTCTTGAGCAAGTGGTGTTGGAACAATTCCTACAGATAATACCCCATTCCGCACGTTCGTGGGTAAAACGCCATGCTGCTGAAACCCTAGCTTTGGCGGTTCGACTCGTTGAGAACTTCCTTGGGGCTGAGGATCAGGCGAGTGCCCTGGACCCGAAGGATCCAAAGGATCCAACTTCACCAGCACTTGCGGAGACCCAAAGAGGGAGATTGGAACAACGGGGAAACTACGGCCCCTCCATGCGCAACAGCCAAGTGCCACGAAAGGAGCAGTCCTTCCAGCAAGGAAGAAATCAAAACGCTGGGCACCGCCGAGACCCTCATCCCCTTCCTGATGTTGGCTTGTCGCCAAATGTGAGGAACTTCAGAGGACGTCACCCACAGGACCCACCAGATGCCTGGTCTCCAGTATCCAGTCCAGCGGAGCGCTATCAACAGCCCCCTTCTGCGAGGGAACCCTCTCCCTGTTCCGCCTGCGGAGAAAAAGGCCACCGGCATGTGGACTGTCCACAGATGGATTGTTCCTTCAGCAGGACCGTCGCCTCGGCCTTCACTGGAGAAAATTACAAGCCCTGGCTACTTCCAGCCCAGGTTGGGGGAAAAACCGTCCAGGCCCTTGTAGATTCGGGCTCTGGGAAAACTCTGGTCTTCCAGGAACTGTTACCGCCTAACGTGTGTTCTATTGACTCTCCATGGAGTATAGAATGTATACACGCGATGTAAAACGGTATCCGATGGCCAAAATCCGGCTACAGGTAAAAGGTCAGGAGGCCTACCTCGAAGTAGGAGTCGCTCCTTGGCTACCTGCCCCTGTTGTGCTCGGCCGGGACTGGCCTTTCTTTTCGGACCTAATGGCTCCAGTCTCTCACAAGGAGCCTTATTCTATGGCTCAGGAGAACCCTGACAAACTGTTCCCCTTCTTGACAGACCTTTTTCCCAGTAGACACCGGGTTCCAAAGACTCGGAAGCAAAGACGCTCTGACAAATAGGACAGGTTGCAGAAATCTGGGTCTGAAGGTGACCATTCTAGTAGCCAGAAGTCACAAGTGATGGCTGGGGATGGCCAGAGGGAGGGGGATATGGGCCCTGGAGATTTACCAGACCTATACCTCCCTGATTTTCGCCAGAGGCAAAGGGAAGACCCAGTCCTTGCTAGACAATATGATAAGGTGGTAAAAATGGATGAGCAGATATTGAATGCACAGGGGGTGATAGTATTCCCCCATTTTGAATTATCAAATGATATCCTGTATAGGGTGAATAGGCACACACAAACAGGGGAGGTCACCAGACAGATATTGGTTCCCAAGGCGTTTGTTAAATCTGTGTTCACTCTAGCCCAGTGGTTCCCAAACTTTTTCCGCTCAAGGCTCCCCAAGGCGATCAGGATTTTTTCAAGGCTCCCCAAGGCGATCAGGATTTTTCCGTGGCACCCAAAGTTAAAACAAAGTTGTATATACATACCTAACCGTTGCAGTACGCAGTTGGTGTCTCTCTCAGACACACTCTCTCTCACTCAGACACACTCTCTCTCAGACACACTCTCTCTCAGACACACACACACACACACACTCTCTCTCTCAGACACACTCTCTCTTTCAGACACACACACACACTCTCTCTCAGACACACTCACACACACTCTCTCTCTCAGACACACTCACACACACTCTCTCTCTCTCAGACACACTCACACACTCTCTCTCTCAGACACACTCACACACACTCTCTCTCAGACACACACACTCTCTCTCAGACACACTCACACACACTCTCTCTCTCTCAGACACACTCACACATACTCTCTCTCAGACACACTCAGACACAGTCTCTCTCAGACACACTCACACACAGTCTCTCTCTGACACACACAGTCTCTCTCTGACACACACAGTCTCTCTCTCACACACACAGTCTCTCTCTCACACACACAGTCTCTCTCTCAAACACACAGTCTCTCTCTCACACACAGTCTCTCTCTCTCACACACAGTATCTCTCTCTCACACACAGTCTCTCTCTCTCACACACTGTCTTCCTCTCTCAGACACAGTCTCTCTCTCACACACACAGTCTCTCTCTCACACACACAGTCTCTCTCTCACACACACAGTCTCTCTCTCACACACACTGTCTTCCTCTCTCAGACACAGTCTCTCTCTCACACACACTGTCTCTCTCTCACACACACAGTCTCTCTCTCACACACAGTCTCACCCTCTCACACACACTCTCTCTCTCTCTCACACACTCTCTCTCTCACACACTCTCTCTCTCACACACTCTCTCTCTCACACACTCTCTCTCTCACACACTCTCTCTCTCACACACTCTCTCTCTCACACACTCTCTCTCTCACACACTCTCTCTCTCACACACTCTCTCTCTCACACACTCTCTCTCACACACACTCTCTCTCACACACACTCTCTCTCTCACACACTCTCTTTCTCACACACTCTCTCTCTCTCTCACTCTCTCTCTCTCACACTCTCTCTCTCTCACACTCTCTGTCTCTCACACACTCTCTCTCTCTCTCTCTCACACACACAGTCTCTCTCTCACACACAGTCTCTCTCTCTCACACACAGTATCTCTCTCTCACACACAGTCTCTCTCTCTCACACACTGTCTTCCTCTCTCAGACACAGTCTCTCTCTCACACACACAGTCTCTCTCTCACACACACAGTCTCTCTCTCACACACACAGTCTCTCTCTCTCACACACTGTCTTCCTCTCTCAGACACAGTCTCTCTCTCACACACACTGTCTCTCTCTCACACACACAGTCTCTCTCTCACACACAGTCTCACCCTCTCACACACACTCTCTCTCTCTCTCACACACTCTCTCTCTCACACACTCTCTCTCTCACACACTCTCTCTCTCACACACTCTCTCTCTCACACACTCTCTCTCTCACACACTCTCTCTCTCACACACTCTCTCTCTCACACACTCTCTCTCTCACACACTCTCTCTCACACACACTCTCTCTCACACACACTCTCTCTCTCACACACTCTCTCTCTCAGACACACTCACACACACTCTCTCTCAGACACACACACTCTCTCTCAGACACACTCACACACACTCTCTCTCTCTCAGACACACTCACACATACTCTCTCTCAGACACACTCAGACACAGTCTCTCTCAGACACACTCACACACAGTCTCTCTCTGACACACACAGTCTCTCTCTGACACACACAGTCTCTCTCTCACACACACAGTCTCTCTCTCACACACACTCTCTCTCTCACACACTCTCTCTCTCACACACTCTCTCTCTCACACACTCTCTCTCTCACACTCTCTCTCTCTCACACTCTCTCTCTCTCACACACTCTCTCTCTCACACACTCTCTCTCTCACACACTCTCTCTCACACACACTCTCTCTCACACACACTCTCTCTCTCACACACTCTCTTTCTCACACACTCTCTCTCTCTCTCACTCTCTCTCTCTCACACTCTCTCTCTCTCACACTCTCTGTCTCTCACACACTCTCTCTCTCTCTCTCTCTCTCTCACACACACACACACACACTTACCCTCTCACACACACACTTACCCTCTCACACACACACTTACCCTCTCACACACACACTTACCCTCTCACACACACACTTACCCTCTCACACACACACTTACCCTCTCACACACACACTTACCCTCTCACAAACACACTCACCCTCACCCTCTCACAGACTCACCCTCTCACAGACTCACCCTCTCACAGACTCACCCTCTCACAGACTCACCCTCTCACAGACTCACCCTCTCACAGACTCACCCTCTCACAGACTCACCCTCTCACAGACTCACCCTCTCACAGACTCACCCTCTCACAGACTCACCCTCTCACAGACTCATCCTCTCACAGACTCACCCTCTCACCCTCTCAGACCCTCTCACCCTCTCAGACCCTCTCACCCTCTCAGACACTCTCACCCTCTCAGACACTCTCACCCTCTCAGACACTCTCACCCTCTCAGACACTCTCACCCTCTCAGACACTCTCACCGTCTCAGACACTCTCACCCTCTCAGACACTCTCACCCTCTCAGACACTCTCACCCTCTCACAGACACTCTCACCTTCTCACAGCCACTCTCACCCTCTCACAGACACTCTCACCCTCTCACAGACACTCTTACCCTCTCTCACACAGACACACTCTCTCTCACACACATACACACACACAAATTACCCCCGCACCCCCAATACATTTAAAAATTACCCCCACACCCCAATACATTTAAAAATTACCCCCACTCCCCCAATACATTTAAAAATTACCCCCACACCCCCAATACATTTAAAAATTACCCCCACACCCCCAATACATTTAAAGACAGGGAGGGGAGAGAGACAGGGAGGGGAGAGAGACAGGGAGGGGAGAGAGACAGGGAGGGGAGAGAGACAGAGGAGAGAGAGACAGAGGAGAGAGAGACAGAGGAGAGAGAGAGAGAGAGAGAGAGAGAGAGAGAGAGAGAGAGAGAGAGAGAGAGAGAGAGGAGAGGGAGAGAGAGGAGAGGGAGAGAGAGGAGAGGGAGAGAGAGGAGAGAGAGACAGAGGAGAGAGAGACAGAGAGGAGAGAGAGGAGATAGGGGGGGACTGACTGATGGGGGGGAATTTGGTGATGAGATGGTGACTGACTGGGTGACTTTGACTGACTAGGTGGGGGTGTGACTGATTGGGGGTTACCTCTGGTGTCACACACACTCACACTCCCATATACACACACACACACACACACACACACATACACACACATACACACACACATACACCTATATATACACACATACACCCACACCCACACACACCTATATATACACACACACCTATATATACACACACCTATATATACACACACACAAACACACCCATATACACACACACACACCCATATACACACACACACACCCATATACACACACACACACACCCATATACACACACACACCCTTTCTCTCCCATATATACACACACACACACACACTCTCACTCTACACAGACCGGGGGGGGGGCGTCGGAACAGAGGAAAGGCCATGATCAGCACCACCACCCGCTCCCCCCCTCCTCCCGTGAAGACAGCGGGAGTGCCGGGGACAGCAGTGGGGAGAAGAAACCCCCCGCTACCATCTCCATGCAGGCAGCTGGAGCACCGGGCACTTGGGGGGATCAGAGGTAAGCGGGGACCTGAGGGACATCCCCGCTCCCATCTCCTGCCCCGCGGGCTGTCACGCGCTGACAGGGGAAGCGGGAACCCGAGGGACATCCCCGCTCCCATCTCCTGCCCCGCGGGCTGTCACGCGCTGACAGGGGGAAGCGGGAACCCGAGGGACATCCCCGCTCCCATCTCCTGCCCCGCGGGCTGTCACGCGGTGACAGGGGGAAGCGGGAACCCGAGGGACATCCCCGCTCCCATCTCCTGCCCCGCGGGGTGAAGGGAGCTGCGGGGGGGAGGGTGATGATGTGCTGATGCTGCCGGGGGGTAGCGGTTTTGGCCGGGGGGGTGAGGTGTTAGTGCTGCTGGGAGACATGTCTCCCGGTGCTGCTCCTCCAGCGCGCGCAGGGAGAGCCGGCGCCGGGTTCAGCGTTTTTTTGTTTTTGTTTTTTTTTAATTTGCTGGCCCTTGTTTCCCGCTGCTGGTGGCCCTGATCGCAGCACCCTTTTAGCCAAGCCACGGCGCACCAGGGCGCCGCGGCGCACAATTTGGGAAACACTGCTCTAGCCCATACTGTCTCATGGGGTGGTCACCTGGGCAGGGATAAAACATTGGACCGTATTTCGTCCCGATTCTATTGGCCAGGGATGCATAGTGATATTGCTAAATTATGTGCGGCATGTCCGGAGTGCCAGCTAACTAGTCCAAAAGGACAAAAACCAGCCCCTTTGGTTCCTCTACCCTTGGTGTCAGTTCCCTTTGAGAGGATTGGGGTAGACTTGGTAGGACCTCTAGAACCTTCTGCTAAAAGGACACAGGTTTATCCTTGTAATAGTTGATTATGTGACAAGATATCCTGAGGCGTTCCCCCTGAGAACAGCAACGGCGAAGCAAGTAGCCAACAAGTTGTTGGAACTGTTCTCACGGTTTGGACTTCCCCAGGTTATGTTGACAGACCAAGGTACAAATTTTATGGCTAAACTGATGCAGGATGTCTTAAAATTACTAGAGGTCAAGTCTATTAGGACATCGGTCTACCATCCACAGACTGACGGATTGGTGGAAAGATTTAACCGAACTCTAAAAGGGATGCTGAGGAAATTTGTAGATTCAGAGAAGAGAGCGTAGGATGAACTTCTCCCTTTTCTGCTGTTTGCAGTGCGGGAAGTTCCCCAGGCCTCCACAGGATTCTCTCCATTTAAACTGCTCTATTGCCGCCAACCCTGGGGTATCCTAGACCTCCTAAAGGAGTCCTGGGGGGAACAGCGGTTCCTTTCTAAGAATACCCTGCAATATGTATTGGACCTTAGGAAGCACCTAGATGTGGTCGGGCATTTTGCTATGGAGAATCTTAGATCAGCCCAGGACAGTCAGGAGAGACATTACAATCAAAATGCTCGTATGAGAGTGTTTCACTCGGGAGATCAGGTGATGTGGTTATTACCCAGTTGTAAGAGCAAACTCCTAGCCAAATGTCAGAGCCCATTCAAAGTACTCCGCCGCACGGGTGATGTGGATTACGAGATCGCTCAACCAGGGTCCAGGAAGGGTAAACAAATTTACCATGTGATCTTGCTGAAACCCTGGAAGATGCAGCGGTCTCTATTCATCCACCTCAGCCCCCATGGGAGAACATCGTGGGTGACGATAAAATCCCAATGAGTAGACAGTTGTCCTCTGAACAAAAAGGGGACTTGTTAGAAATAATTACACAATTCCATGATGTTTTTTCTGATTTGCCAGGGCAAACTAATTTAATTTCACATGTGATCGAGACAGCACCTGGGGTAAAAGTACGTTCCCGTCCTTATAGGTTGCCTGAAAGTCGTAGGGCCCTGGAATAGAAGGAGGTACAAGAAATGTTACACTTAGGAGTAATTGAGGAATCATGCAATGAGTGGTGTAGTCCACTATTTATGGTCCCTAAACCCGATGGGAAGGTAAGATTTTGTGTGGACCTCCGAAAGGTCAATGCGGTATCCAAGTTTGATGCATATCCGATGCCAAGGGTGGACGAGTTAATTGACACCCTTGGTAACGCGGAATATATATCCACGCTGGACTTAACAAAAGGATACTGGCAAATACCTTTAGAGGAAAAGTCCAAGTGCAAAACAGCCTTTGCCACTCCCATGGGTTTATACCAGTTTGTTACAATGCCATTTGGACTGCATGGAGCCCCAGCCAAATTTCAGAGACTCATGGATAAAGTGCTAAAACCCCATAGGGCTTATGCCGCAGCCTACCTAGATGACATTGTCATTTATAGTAAACACTGGTGGGCCCATTTAAATAGGCTGAAAGCGGTCCTCAAATCTCTAAGAGAGACAGGGCTCACAGCCAACCCTAAGAAATGTGCCTTAGGTAAGGTGGAAACCAAATACTTACGGTATGCAGTGGGAGGTGGAAAAGTAAGGTCACTAGCCGACAAGGTAGTTGCCCTGAAAGAAGTTCCGACCCCCCAAACAAAAACGCAGGTACGCGCTCTGCTGGGTTTAGCAGGGTACTATCGGCGGTTCATCCCCAACTACTCGGAAGTTGCAGCCCCATTAACGGAACTCACAAAAAAGGGTTCCCCTACATGACTGGTATGGTCAAGGGAGTATCAGAGATCCTTTGAGGACATAAAAAGGTGTCTATCAGAAGGTCCAGTCCTTAGAAGCCCAGACTTCAACAGGCCTTTTGTGGTGCAAACCGATGCATCAGAGATAGGGCTAGGGGCAGTGTTGTACCAACAGTTTGAGGGAGTGGAACATCCGATCCGTTTTCTGAGTAGGAAATTTTTCCAGAGGGAAAAAAACTACTCAGTGATTGAGAAAGAGTGCCTCGCAGTAAATTGGGCAATCGAGGCTTTGAGGCATTACCTGGTGGAGTCCATTTTACTCTGGTGACGGACCATGCCCCATTGAAGTGGTTAAATAGTATGAAGGACTCTAATGCTAGATTGACGGGTGGTATATGGCCTTCCAACCCTTTTCATTCGAGATTCAGCACAGGCTTGGAAAAGAAAATGCAAATGCTGACTTCTTTTCTAGAGAAGGGGTGGATGGTCGGGATTCAGCCGTGCGTGGCCCCAGCCACACACTAACAAGGGAGGAATGTGACAGGGTGAATGAACGTCACCAGCCATATACCTGGCAAACCTATGTTTAGGCTTGCAGTGCAGCAGTGACAAGGTTAAGTTTCAGTTGAGAAGGGCTGCTTAATTAGCCTGACCCCAGCTGCATAATAAAGGTATTTTAAAACCCAAAGCCTGTACACACATGCAAGCTAGCTGGTCAGGAGACAGGACTGATATACTGAAGAGAAGCTATTTTGTTTTTGTCTGCTGAAGAGAAGCTATTTTGTTTTTGTATGCTGAAGAGAAGCTATTTTGTTTTTTGTGCTGTATATTTTCAAGGCTCAATAAAGAAGCCTTATCAAGAGAACCCGTGTGTGTGGTTGCATGTACCCTGCAACACACACATTTACATATTTCCTTATCACAGTAAAATTTAAATATTTAAAGTGACACAGCTATACTGTATAAGCATTTCCTATAAGTATGTTTAAGTGTTTTGTGTGTATAAAATAAAAAGAAGAAAATAGTGCGCTCAGGACAGTGACAATAGTGCTAATTATTATAAATACCAGTGAAAAAATCACAATGTGATCAATTAAATCAATATTAAAAGTGCTGTGTTTTAAAACAAAAATTATAAATAAACCTGTTCTTAAGTATATAATGGAGGTATGCCGCTGTATTCCATGGACTGGCTCCACAAACCACACGTGCTAAATGAAACAAAAAAGAAAAGAAACAGCGCAAAACCTCATAGTGTAGTATTAAAAATATAATGTATATTATTGAGCAGCAGGTTTGTATCTCACGTACATCAATTCAAGGATATATAAGCATGGCATGTTATGGACATGTTACCAAACTGCTATCACAACTGCACACGGTCATCCGATCGATCAAGGGAGTGGATCCTTCTCTCTCACACGATTTCGTCTCAGTTGGTGAGGGGAGTCACAGTCTGCAGGTAAGGTGTTGGCTTCAGTCTCAGAGCGCTCTCTTCCTCATTGGACATGTAGTTCCGGTATACAGTCACCCGCTGATGACGTCACCAGAGTTCCGTCACGGATGTGGCTGGAAAAGAACTAGATAGATATTGTCCGTGAGGGATTTCAGCCTCTTGTTTAGACTTCAATGTCCATAGAAAATAACAATCAATAGTGACACTGGAACGCGCCTTCCAACGCGTTTCGTCATAGGTTGACTTCGTCAGGGAATATCTGAGGTTCTCATTGGTGGTTACTAATAGCTGGTAACCTCTCCTGATTGGCTTCAAATGATTGTAATCCCACCCACACTTGTACTTGATTAGGGATGTACCTAACCTCGGTCTTCAAGCAAAAGGGGGAGTGAACATGTTCTAAGAACAAGGATTTATAAAATACAATAGTTTTATTAGACTAAACATCACAATATTTATACACATATGTAGAAAATAGGAAATATTATTAATAAACTTATCTAAAAAATAGAAGAAAACATATGTTAGTTACATTAAAATTAAATAACAATAAAAAGACAATTATATATATAAAAATATATGTAACGGCAGACATATAAAATATAGTATATATATCAAAATAATTATATGGAACGGAAATTATCTAACCATATACAGGCTAAATATATGACTATTCTTAATACTTAAAATATAAATATTAATTAAAATATTACATAAATATAGGCTCAAGAAAACACAGGAAAAAATAAAAATATAAAAACTCATTGTGCTTCTTATTTAACGTAGAATATATTAGGGATATTTACAGAGACCAGATATCGATCTCCTCATTTAATCCCTGAGATGCCATGGTTTGTATTTTGTAAATCCATAGGCTCTCTTGTTTAGATAATGTTTTTTCCCTATCTCCTCCACGTCTTCCGACCGGTATGGTTTGGATGCCAATGTATTGGAGCAAGGTGGAATCACAATTGTGTCTCCTCTTAAAGTGTCTGGGTACACTATGTTTGTCTAACCCATGCCTAATGTTTCTAGCATGTTCCAGAATTCTGGTTTTGAGACATCTTTTTGTTCGTCCAATATACTGATATCCACAGGGACTTTGGAGGAGATAGATCACATGAGTAGTTTTGCAGGATATACAGTCCTTCACCACAAATTTCTCTTTTGTGGTGAAGGAAATGAATGTCTTACGTTCTGGGTGAAGCATGCTACAAACCTTACACTTCCCACAGCAGAAATTCCCCGGTGGTTTTTTAACTGGTAACCATGATGTTTCAGTTACCTTAGATACTGGTAATCCAATATCACTGGGGGCTAAAAAATGTTTTAGGTTTTTTGCCGTACGATATATAAAAGAACCACTTCAAAAGAACGTTTTATTAATGCTTTCATACACTGTATAAATGATTAATACAGTGATGCTTATTTTCGCCAGTGAGATACAGTATATATTTAGAATACTACATTATATCAATTAAATGTTAACATATATAGTTACTCATAATGGTAGTCAAAGCTCAATTCCTAAATATAAGGTAATTGAACAGAGTCCAGTAACTAGTGCTCCAATGACTGTAGGTTAAAAGTTTGTAACATAATCAATGCTTATCTTGATTGACGAAGCGCTTGGTAAGCGTGTAACGCGTAAGAGCGAGACCCCCTTCCCCCCTTTTTTCTCCCTGTCTGTCTGCATCATGATGTCGCAATAAAGAAGTGTTTTTAACAAGATTGCTGAATCCTGTTACATCCTTATGCTTGGCTGTGCTCCGCATCACCGCACCTCGTGGAGAACAATTCCTAAATATCAAGGCTAATATGTAGTTGATGGTTTCATTATTTTAACAAAGAATTAAACAATAATATGTTTGAAATGCAATAAGTATGTATATCCCAGATACTAGTTACACAGTTTAGAGTATAGATATTTTACAGTTGTGTAATTAAAATTACTTTGATCAAATAGCATATACCAAGTCTATATTATTTTATTTCACAAAACAGTCCTATGTGTTGAGACAGATGGGGTTTACTTTCGTACTATAGCCATAACATTAATGAGGAAATATATTATTTGTAAGTATGAGAAGTATGTGAAAATGTATTGAACAAATAAGCATCTATTAAGAGACAAAAGTTAACCTAAGGTTAACACAAGAACCCCAATGGCTGCACTCAAAGTATAATATGAATACCGTAGTGGTTGGGGTTTACAATAACCCACAAGAGAAGTAGTTAATTCTAATCAAATCGACACATCAAGGTGAGTATTGTTCTCACAAATGCACTAAAATAACAAAATAATACACAACAACGTTTAAAAATATGTATATACATATAATTGGTTAAAATACTCCAGGTAGGCGATTGTAGGGTGTAGCAATACTGGATAATTCTCCAGTTTAAATTATAATGCTAACTCAATACATATATAGCAGTATTACTATGTTCTAGATACTGCAATAGTAAAAAGAACCTTGGGATATGGAGTAATATGCAGATGTACAGTACCCTACCAGACAAATGTTACTAAATTGATAACATAGTTATAAGTCAGCTAATTTTACCAATTAGTTACTATTACTTGCCAATGTTAGCAACCTCCTAATTGTGGCCAGATGACATAACGGGTACTACTGAATACACTGGTGACACACTTTATCCGAGCTCGGCTAGTCCCACGAATTCGGGTATACTCGGGTGTATTGAGGTTTGTGACTGTTTTCTGCCCGAGTGCATTGCGTTATTTTCCAGGCAGGGATTGAAGCATTTTATTCCCGCTGGCTGCAATACTGCACAGTATATATATATATATATATATATATATATATATATATATATACTGCATTACAATTCATGAATTTATGCCATCTGGTAGACACGCGAAGCATTGCAGCCTATTAAATCCTAATCATTATCATTTAATAGATCAGCCGCCCGTCAGCCAGGCATGAACCATGGCTGGGAAGGCAAACGCAACGGGGCTTGTCTGAGGTGAGGAGCGGCACATTCCAGGTATCTGCCAGGTACATACTGGGTATTTGCTCTAATAAAGTGTGTCGCAGCAGTATAACAAGACATGATGTTGCCATGTAGTAGTTAAGGAGACAGTGAAAAGCATACAATGCAACAGATACAACCACCCTTAAACTACATGCTACAGTGTAGCACAGCATATACTACAGCCTGTAGCTAGTACCTTAGGTAGCAATGGAGGATTACCATAGCATATATTGGTAAAAAAATGACAATATGACCCGTAGTAACCAGCTTATTCTGCAATTCTAAACCTGCACTTCTAAGCCAAAATGAAATGTGTAGTTGCGTGACCATGGAATACTCAGCGTCACGGAACCCAGCTGTGATCACACTGAGACCTGGTATAGCAGCTCAAGGTTATAGTACAGTCGCTACACAAATTGGCTTAACATACACCCAACTCCTCCCCCTGACGAAGTTTGCTGAGACAAATGAAACGTGCGTAGGGTTTAGAGCGTCACGATGGTGGCGTCAATGAAGGAGGCGGTCAGAATCAGCTGTGTTACAGCTATCGGCAGTATCCTGTTACCAGCACCACCACTATACGGTCGTATTACAGCGCCTTCTTATTCCTGCTTTTAGTACTAAGCTTTATCTTACACTCACTACCATCTATTATTGATTGTGTGTAAATTAAGTCAATTTGTGTAGCGACTGTACCTTGATCTGCTATACCAGGTCTCAGTTGGGTTCCGCGACGCCGAGTATTCCATGGTCACGCGACTACACAGTTCATTTTGGCTTAGAAGTGCAGGTTCATGTACAGGTGCGACGACGAGTATTCTAAAACTTGCCTTGGAAAATCTGTGGCAATCACCAACAATACCCCAGTAATGCTGCAACATTTTCTGCAGAAAAACTAATGGCCCATCGGATTAACACAGCAGGGGTCCCAGGCAATCCCATTCAGTGTGTGGGACTGCCTGGGACCCCTGCTGAATACTGAATGGGACTGCCTGGGACCCCTGCTGTGTTAATCCGATGGGCATTAGTTTTTCTGCAGAAAATGTTGCAGCATTACTGGGGTATTTTTGGTGATTGCCACAGATTTTCCAAGGCAAGTTTTAGAATACTCGTCGTCGCACCTGTACATGAACCTGCACTTCTAAGCCAAAATGAACTGTGTAGTGTGAATGGGACTGCCTGGGACTCCTGCTGTGTTAATCCGATGGGCCATTAGTCTGTCTGTAGAAATTTCACTCCCATATGTTGCCTGGAAGATTGTGATGTAGTGTAATATTGTGCAGAATGCAGCAACACATCACTATGTCAGACACCTTTTCAGGCTTGTACCGCCAGGCACCGCCAGATAAATCCAGACATCTGAACCGACTTTTCAATAGTCCACTTAATAACCGATCGAGTGAATGTGTGTGCCGCATTATATCTCTCCTCTGCAGGGGTTTGAGTGTTAGCCAGTGGGGTTAGGAGCCAAGGTCGGATCCAGTATCCTGAATCACCTATAATGCATCGATTGCAAATATTATTACACATTGTACAATGTAGTAATGTACACCAATATGTATTGTTATTGGCCTCAAACATTCAATGACTTAAAAGAACTATAGTATCAGATGTGAGGTGTTTATACATATATGAGAGACTCCTCCAACATGCAGATATCTGTGTTTGAGACATTAGTTCAGAATGTAAGTTTTGGAAATTACACATACATAGTATCGTTATTCATAATTGGCATGATTTCATGTTACCTATGTTGGCTCAAAATATGCAGAATATTCTGTATGACATAACAGCTGCATTGTGTAAAAAATGTGTTTGTGTGTCTTTATATATGTGATAAACTCTATTCACATGTACATTTGTAGGCAAAACAAACTTTTAAAAATGATAACATGTAGCTTCAAGTATGTATTAATATAAATCTGAGTATAGCATACAGTATATATGTCCAAATAATATGACTATTATCTATAAAATTTAAAACCAAAGACAGAACATGAAACACAGACAGAGCTCAGTGCACATCCAGTGAAACCTATACAGGGTACAGTGCCTAAATATATATGTATAGATATCTATTAAATAAAATGTTCTTTTAGTTTAACATTTTGGCCAAAGTGTTGTAAGCCCCTGAGCCACTGCACGGCAGACCACATCTCAAGGGTCCCTAACACTAATATAAATTCTTAATAACCTTTGCATTACCAGGAAGAATGATTTATAATAGATCTGTCAAAATTAGTTGCATAGTTCTAAGTCTGATTGAAGCTTTTATTAACCTGTACATTACCAGGAAAAGCACTCTGTATTAGAGTGGTCACAATCATACTGCAAGCAAGCAAGTTCCCCTGAGAGTGGGAGATGCTATGGAGTGAGCTTTTAACCATTTAAATGTGGGATGGGGTGAACTTCAACAAGATAGGAAGAGCCACCTTCCAATCAGCTAAGACCAGCTGAACAAGATTTGTAAAATATATAGGACACCTGCAAGCTCATATTGAACCCCCAAAATAACCACAACATATATATAAGCATATAGGTGTCACAGAGGAGTGCTACTGAGCATGGCGATATATATTTAAAACCAAAGACAGAACATGAAACACAGACAGAGCTCAGTGCACATCCAGTGAAACCTATACACGGTACAGTGCCTAAATATATATGTATAGTTGTGGTTATTTTGGGGGGTTCAAAATGAGCTTGCAGGTGTCCTGTATGTTTTATTATCTATAAAAGGCATACACATCAAACAAATGTGATACTGCTTAATTGTATTATATGTACTCACCCACCAGCCAACCATGTCCAAAATGATCAGTTTCAAAAGCATGGAAGACTGATGAGTTTCTCAGAATAGAGGAATCGTGGCTGGAACCCGAGAATCTGGTTACCACATTCATAATTTTCATGTTGGCATCGCATACCACCTGCACATTGATGGAGTGAAAGTGTTTCCTGTTACGGTACACATGCTCATTCTCACTAGGCGGGGTCAGTGCAGCATGTGTGCAATCGATTGCACCCATAACGCATGTAGCCTGGCTATGTTATAAAAGCAATTCTTGAGTTCCAGCCACTCTGTCTGCTCTCTAGGAAAATTAATATAATTCCTAGCACGTCTAATCAGTGCACATAGAAATTGGCTAAAGGCCCGCGAGAATGTCGACTGGGAGACCCCGCCTACTATGCCCACAGTTCTCTGAAAATACGCCGAAGCAAGAAAATGTAATGAGCACAGCATTCTAACAAGGCCAGGGATTGCACAATCTCTACCTGTTACGGAATCTAAATCTTCTCTTAACTCTGCATAAAGAGCTAAGATTGCTGCTGAATTCAAGCGATATCGGCTAATATTTTCTCCTCAGTAAGCCCCTCCAAAACTGTTCTTTCATGGTATAAGTGTTGACGTGGCACCACCTCTCTCCAATCCTCTCTCCTCTCCCATCCTCCCCTCCCTCATCTCCCTCTTCTCTCCTGTCCCTCTCCCCACTCCTTTCCCTCTCCTCTCCCCCTCCTGTCCCTCTCCCCTCCTTTCTCCCCTCCTATCTCCCCTCCCCTCCCTCCACTCCTTTCTCCCCTCCTATCTCCCCTCTCCTCCCTCCACTCCTTTCTCCCCTCTCCCCATCTATCTCCCCTCCCTCCGATCTCCCATCCCTCCTATCTCCCCTCCCTCCTATGTCTCTCCTCTAAAGCCAGGGTTCTACTTCTCATCATAATGTGTCTCAACTCTCTCGCCATCTCTGCATCCGCCATCTCAACCACGAAGTAAGTGTGAAATTGGCTTTGTTTAAGTAGGTATGTCATGAAGCCACGTTACATGAAATAATGAAAGCTGTTACCCCACAAAATTAGAAACAATGGCCTCCATGTGTGTTTAGAACCAGTGAATATGTATTAATTAGCATGCCCTAATAGTTAAAATCTGATATTTATTTAAGATGTGCCGTATCTATTCGTATACCTTGGTTAAACAAATAAAAACAGATGTTTCTAATTCAGTAATTGTCACGTACCCAACAATCAGAAATTGGAGTGGCAATTTGCGGGTAAGGATAATTGTTACTAAATCATTGAATTATTTTGAACTTTAAATTCACACCCACCCACAATATATACAGTATATATATATATATATATATATATATATATATATATATATATATATATATATATATATATATTTATATATATTTATATATATATATATATATATATATATATATATATATATATATATATATATATATAAAAACATGTTCAGACAATTATAAAAAAAATTGAAGAATTCATTGAAAGGCAAAAAAAATAATGTATTGACCATTGTAATACAAACATTGTAGATTCATGACAGAAGAAAACATGTATTGAATATGTTAGCCATGTTTGTTAAACTGTTAACTGAATGTAACCTGTGAGACCATATGTCACCACTGTCACAATAATTTGCTTTATACTGTATGTTCAAAGTGACATTTTGACAAAAAGCATTGTATTTTCACTCATTAAAAATGTGCATCAAACCAATCTGCACACTGACAAGTGATTAGCTACATTGCAGATCGATCAGTTCTCCTGTAATAGATCGCTTGGTTGGGTTATTAAATTATTATCTTGATCAGCATTGTGGCAAATTTAGTCCATTAATATTATATGATTGGCCACATACTAGATCCAATTGGTGCTTTGCTAGAGAGAGGCCAGGGATTAAGAGGAAGGGGATGTCACTTTGCCAATGCTTTATACATTACTAGCTGAGAGACCCGGCGTTGCCCGGGATGTAATGTTCCCGTTCCTCTCTCTCCTCCCCCCTCTCTCTGTTTGTCCCCCATTCACATCAATCCAGTCCCCCCCCTCCCTCCCTCCTTTACAGCTTCATGTAGCGTGTGTGCGTCAGTCACTGTGTGTTTGCTCGCGCGTCAGTGAGTCTGAGGCAGAAACACAAACACACACAGACTGACTGACGCACACACAGTCAGTGTGTGCCTCAGTCAGTGTGTGCGTGCGTCAGTCAGGCTTTGTGTGCGCGTCAGTCAGTGTGTGCGTGCGTGCGGCAGTCAGTCAGTGTGTGCGCGCGGGGCGTCAAAGGCAGGGGGGGGCGTCAAAGGGAGGGGGGGGCGTCAAAGGGAGGGGGGGGCGTCAAAGGGAGGGGGGGGGCGTCAAAGGGAGGGGGGGGGGCGTCAAAGGGAGGGGGGGGGCGTGAAAGGGAGGGGGGGGGGCGTCAAAGGGAGGGGGGGGGGCGTCAAAGGGAGGGGGGGGCGTCAAAGGGAGGGGGGGGGGGCGTCAAAGGGAGGGGGGGGGGCGTCAAAGGGAGGGGGGGGGCGTCAAAGGGAGGGGGGGGGCGTCAAAGGGAGGGGGGGGCGTCAAAGGGAGGGGGGGGGCGTCAAAGGGAGGGGGGGGCGTCAAAGGGAGGGGGGGGCGTCAAAGGGAGGGGGGGGGCGTCAAAGGGAGGGGGGGGGCGTCAAAGGGAGGGGGGGGCGTCAAAGGGAGGGGGGGGCGTCAAAGGGAGGGGGGGGGCGTCAAAGGGAGGGGGGGCGTCAAAGGGAGGGGGGGGCGTCAAAGGGAGGGGGGGGCGTCAAAGGGAGGGGGGGGCGTCAAAGGGAGGGGGGGGGCGTCAAAGGGAGGGGGGGGCGTCAAAGGGAGGGGGGGGGGCGTCAAAGGGAGGGGGGGGCGCCTCAAAGGCATGGATTCCTCCCCCTGCATTTCCTGCAGTGGACAGGAGGGGGGGGGCAGTGGACAGGAGGGGGGGGGGCAGTGGACAGGAGGGGGGGGGCAGTGGACAGGAGGGGGGGCAGTGGACAGGAGGGGGGGCAGTGGACAGGAGGGAGGGGGCAGTGGACAGGAGGGGGGGGGGCAGTGGACAGGAGGGGGGGGGGGCAGTGGACAGGAGGGGGGGGGCAGTGGACAGGAGGGGGGGGGCAGTGGACAGGAGGGGGGGGGCAGTGGACAGGAGGGGGGGGCAGTGGACAGGAGGGGGGGGCAGTGGACAGGAGGGGGGGGCAGTGGACAGGAGGGGGGGGGCAGTGGACAGGAGGGAGGGGGCAGTGGACAGGAGGGGGGGGGCAGTGGACAGGAGGGGGGGGCAGTGGACAGGAGGGGGGGCAGTGGACAGGAGGGGGGCAGTGGACAGGAGGGGGGGGGGCAGTGGACAGGAGGGGGGGGCAGTGGACAGGAGGGGGGGGGCAGTGGACAGGAGGGGGGGGGCAGTGGACAGGAGGGGGGACAGGAGGGGGGACGCAGTGGACAGGAGGGGGGACGCAGTGGACAGGAGGGGGGGCAGTGGACAGGAGGGGGGGGCAGTGGACAGGAGGGGGGGGCAGTGGATAGGAGGGGGGGGCAGTGGACAGTGACACACACACACACACACACACACACACACACACACACCTCAGTTGATGCGCCCTTTCTCAGTTCCGTTTGGCGCCGGAGGTGGGGAGCGACACCTACCTGTACTTCCGGGCGCCGCCACCGTCTGACTTGGCGCCGCGAGGGAGGAAGGGGGTCCGCCATCTTACGCGCCGCGTGGCAGCTGCGGGAAGCGAGGTGATTTGGAGCGGGGAGGGGGGAGAGGTGATTTGGAGCGGGGAGAGGTGATTTGGAGCGGGAAGAGGTGATGCCGCTGGGGAGGGGGAAGAGGTGATGCCGCTGGGGAGGGGGAAGAGGTGATGCCGCTGGGGAGGGGGAAGAGGTGATGCCGCTGGGGAGGGGGAAGAGGTGATGCCGCTGGGGAGGGGGAAGAGGTGATGCCGCTGGGGAGGGGGAAGAGGTGATGCCGCTGGGGAGGGGGAAGAGGTGATGCCGCTGGGGAGGGGGAAGAGGTGATGCCGCTGGGGAGGGGGAAAAGGTGATTTGGAGAGGGGAGAGAGAGGTGTGTGTGTGTGTGTGTGTGTGTGTGTGTGTGTGTGTTTTATTTATTTTTTTGGACCTTTGGCCCGTCACTCCGCCTCAGGCCAATGAGAGGTGTGGGGGGCGGGCCAAGGGGGTGGTGTGAGTGTGTGAGGCCAATGAGAGGTGTGCGGGGGCGGGCGGGCCAAGGGACCAATGAGATTGCCGCTAGGGACACCGGACATCCAGCAGGCAGGCATGCATGCAGGCAGGCAAACATACAGTGCTTTCACTAATATAGTATAAGATAAACATTGTAAATTGATATGAAAAATGTATGGCATGGTTATTTGTTTAATTTCAAACTATTTTGTTGAGCACATAAATTATTTATTATTCTTTACACACGTTGGTTATTGTTTGAACTGCACCTTTAAGATGTCCCGAAAGAACTATCCAGTGACCCTGCTGAACTGAAAAATTCATGTACCGCTATATAACCATAACATCAACAAGTCATATCTTAACACATTCATAACGTAAGCGGTTACACATTAAGGTCAGAAAGGTAAATGGTTATATTTATTATAACTCCTACTTTTCAAGACCACAGGATCACAAATACAAAGCAATACGTGTCAGCTCCAAAGACTCCATGCTTAAAACATTTATCTAAAAATAAGTATTATTTTTTCTAAGTCCCGTTTCGCCGCTTATCGACAGTTTCTCACCACCTTCTTGCCAACCTTTCCTGGCAGGATGATTTTGAAAGGAAGTCTCAATTCTAGAGCTGCAATTAGCCTCGATAGGCTAAATCAGGGCTACTAGAATAGCCTGAGTTTGAAAAGCTGGTTCATAAGTGGCTTATCGCCAAACATTTGGCGATTTTTTTTATCGACAAAAAAAAATGGTGAAAAGTTCTCTTATCGCCAACTTATCGGGGCTTACTGAACCACTGTAGGCTTTTTGTCGATAAGTGGCTTATTGCTGCTTAATGCATATGCCCCTTCGTGTGTTATTATTTCTTTTTAAATACATTCTTCCAAAATGAACTGATCCTACCCATAAAATGAAAATATAATCTATATAATGGAGGCACAACATTACATGGTCCGTAATATAGATTGTACTTCTGTGAATATCTTTTCTTGTTCCCACCATCGTAGGAATACATTGGAGTAGGAGGGGGGACATTCTGTCCCCATTGCTATTCCATGTTTCTATAAATAATGACCTTTGAAAGTAAAATAATTATGATTTAAAACAAAATCTAACAAGGTCAAAAGAAAATGATTATGTATTTTAAAGCTGGTATTTCTAGATTCCAGGAAATACCGTACTGCATATTTACCTAAATCATGTGAAATATTAGAATAGAGAGAGACTACATCCAAATACACTAATAAAGTTTCTTAGTCCACTGTAATATAGATTTTTGTTAGTAGATTTGTTTTATCTCTTTAGCAAGATGGTAAGGGTGCCACACAGGGCTGAAAAAAAACATTGAGATAGTGAAGATGTGCAATATCATTAAATTGGGCCTATATTTCCCAAAAACCCTCTATATATATCGGGTATCAATCTATTTAGGGGACACACAGAGCAATAACATTTGCTATGAGTTTTATTTTTTTATCAATCTTTTGTTTTGCCATTTGTAAGCATCAAATTGGTACAGAAAATAGAAACAGGTGGGTGATACAGACTTTAAAAAACAGTAGCATAACATTGTTTTGTTCTGTTACAATGAGATGGGGAGATAAACAATAACATACCTATAAAAGATAATTTATTAGGTGGGGGGCAGGAGGGTGCTCCTGTTTAGACAGCTGGTTAGGGTCCAATATTATTATTATTATCATTTAATTGTAAAGCGCCAACATATTCCACAGCGTCGTACATTAGGGGTACAGAGATTGATAATTACATGAACAGTTGCATCCAAATATGGACAAGCATGCACAAACAGATACAAAAAGGGTAATGAGGGCCCCGCTTGTGCGAGTTTAGAATCTAGAGGGAATTAGGAACAATGTTGAAACAACAGGTAAGGTGGCTGCTCATTGTAAGATGGAGAATGCCTCAGGATGGTGTATGGTGCAGCCACACAGCTTGTCTCATTAAGGTTTGGGGTGTGTGGAAGTTGGGGAGTGTTAGATAGGGAGGAGCTTGGTCTAGCCTCACAGCTGCTGGAAGGGCATGGAGGGTGTTAGGGGTGCTAGATAGGATTCCTTGAAAAGGGTAGTTTTCAGGAAATTTTTAAATAACTGTGGGAGAGTCTATTGTCGGGAATTCCAGAAATAGAAGGCAGCATGAGAAAAGTCTTGTAGGCGGGAATAAACAGAGGTAATGGACGGACATGTAAAAGATACAAAAAAACAAACACTCGTTAACTATGTATATCAAAGAAAATGACAAGAAGGTTAACAGCAACAGTTTTCAACTATGTTTCAATATGTAAGTAGTTAACCTAATATATATTTCAGAACCTTAAATAGTCCGTTTTTTGTAAAGGAGGTCTGTATGGTAGAAACTATTCTAATATGTAAATAAGAAATGTTAAACACGAACAACAGTAATAGTAATCTATCAAATTACTTCAAAGTCAAGATATAGATCAATAATAATATAGTATTGTTGCAATAACTGTAAAGAAAGTATTTAATGTCCAACTCTGTGTTTAACACTTTAGAGATCAAAGTATCAAGAGAGAAGATCCAATATGACTCTCTCTTATACAAGACATTAGTTATATCACCTCCTCTAATATGAGTTTTGATATGTTCAATAGCAATGCATCTAAAATTTATAAGAGATCCCAGTTAGCATTCACTAAAGTGTTTAGAGACTGGATGGGTTAAATCCTTTTAAGAATAAGTCTCATATGTTCCATAATGCGAAGCTTGAACATTCTAGTGGTTAAGCCAACGTATCTCTTGTTGCACCCACAGATGAGCATATAGACAACAAATTCAGTATTGCCATTCATGAATGACACAATGTCGTAAGACCTATTACCCTCCATATCATTTAACATGACTATTGAACAACTGAAGTTTAAAAGGAAGGAACTCTTACCCTAATGGATCTTATCCTTCTTCTCTCCTCAGGTAAAAACCATCTCTAAATCATCATTGAAGCCTTTGCTGTGTGTATTATGTAGTATATGCAAGTGATCCAATGCTAGGTAAAAAACATATTTGAATGCTGTTTTCAGTCTACCCCTAATCAAATGAAGTGTTGCCACCTAGGCAGGGAACACCCTGTGTAGAAAACCATTTGTTTGAATGTGCCTCAGATGTGCTAATTAAGCAGACAGAACAACATTGTCAGGTGACTTTTTAGGCCTATATAAACCCAGTCAGAACAGCTAGTCTGCCTGCAGCCCAATCCAAGTGGCCCATTATAAGTGGCATGACTATTGAACAACTGAAGTTTAAAAGGAAGTTCAAAAGAAGTGAGGAAGAAGTGGACACCCCATCTGGCCCTGATTCCTGCATTTGAACTACGCTGGAAAGGAGGATATCATCAATACCAGACTGCATCATTACTGCTGTGATGCTGACTTTACCATTTATATTTGCTGTGACTTCACTTCTTCTCAAATTATGCACTTCTTTTTACCAGCCTCAGTATGTCTCTAACTTTATTCATATATCTCCATCTCTCCTTCCTTCCCCACTTCTCTGTTCACATGAACTCCTTTCTTACCTGCATCCACTGACACCACACAGCTATATCCCCTGCACTAAAAAACACCCTTACAAATCATCCTCACACATCCTCTTTCTATCCATGCTTCTCCTCCTTGCTTCTGTGGATATCTCTCCCAATCCTGGTCCCTGTCTTATTCCTACATGCGCTCGTCCTCGCCTGCCAACTGCAACCTCTACTCCTTCTGGTGTCAACCCCTCCAACCTCATACCCATCCCCTGCCACCCTCCCTCCTCTCTCCCTTTCTCCTGTGCCCTTTGGAATGCTCGCTCCCTCTCTAACAAGTTCCTCTCTGTGCATGACTTCTTTCTCTCTCACTCCTTGCTTCTCTTTGCTATAACTGAGACCTGGCTCACTCAGTCTGACTCTGCTCTGGAAGCTGCCCTCTCCTACGGTGGCCTTTCCTTCTCCCACACTCTGCGCACTGATGGCAGGGGTGGAGGCCTTAGGGCTCCTGCTCTCCTCTCTCTGTCGTTACCGAACCCTTCCTTTTCCTCCCTCTCTTGCTTTTCCCTCCTTTGAGGCTCACACTGTCCAGATTTTCTCTCCTCTCCCTGTTCATGTGGCGGTCATCTATCGCCCACCTACCTCTACTCATCCCCCTTCTGCCTTTCTCTCTCACTTTGAATCCTGGCTCTCTTTCTTCCTCTCCTCAGACTCCCCTGTTCTTCTCCTTGGGGACTTCAATTGCCACATTGATGACCCCTCTCTCCCTTGGGCCTCCCGCTTTCTTTCTCTAACCTCTTCTTTTGGCCTTCAACAGTGGACTGCAGCCAGCACCCACAAGGATGGCCACTACTTAGACCTGGTTTTCACTAAGAACTTCTCTCTCTCCGATTTCTCCATTTCCCCTTTTCCTCTCTCTGACCATCATCTCATCTCATTCTCTCTATCTCGCTTCTCCCCTTCTCCACCTCCATCAACACCCCGGTTCTGCAGAAACCTGCGCTCTATTCACTTACCTGACTTTGAGTCCACTTTACACTCCTCCCTCTCCTCTCTCAGCTCTGCTACAGACCCCGACAACCTGGTCAGGAACTACAACTCTGCCTTGTCCTCCTCTCTTGATCTACATGCCCCACTTTCTCTCTGCCGCACTCGCCCTTCTAACCCTAGACCCTGGCTAAATTCCCACACACGCATGCTGCGTTCTTCCACTCGTTCCTCTGAACGCCTCTGGAGGAAGTCTCACACTCTCGCAGACTTCCTTCACTACAAATTTATGCTATCCTGTTTCAACTCTGCCCTCTCGCAAGCTAAACAAGCCTACTTTTCTGCACTAATCAACATGCACAAGTCTAACCCACGCCAACTGTTCTCTGTCTTTGATACTCTACTCAAACCACCCTCAGCTGCCTCTCCTTCCTCCATCTCCGCTCAGGACTTTGCTGACTATTTTAAGGAAAAGGTGGAATCCATACGTCAGAACATCCCCTCTGTTTCTTCTTCCCATCCTACACCTCTTCCTAACTCTCCTCCTGCCTTCCTTGACTCTTTTTCCACTGTCTCAGAGGAGGATGTGTCGCTGTTGATCGCCACTTCTCCCTCTACCACTTGCCCTCTTGACCCCATTCCGTCCCATCTCCTAAAACCTCTTGCTCCTACTATAATCCCTACGCTCACACAAATTTTTAACTACTCCCTCTGCTCTGGAACCTTTCCATCCTCCTTCAAACATGCAACAGTCATACCATTACTCAAAAACAGCAAGCTTGACCCTACCTGTCTTTCTAACTATCGACCTGTCTCCCTCCTGCCTTTTGCCTCTAAACTCTTGAACGTCTTGTATTCTCTCGCTTGCTCCATTTTCTCAACACCTATTCTCTCCTAGACCCTCTACAATCTGGCTTCCGCACTGCTCACTCCACGGAAACAGCCCTCACTAAAATAACTGATGATCTCCATGCTGCCAAAGACAGAGGTCATTACACTCTGCTCATATTACTCGACCTCTCTGCAGCATTTGACACCGTGGACCACCCTCTTCTCCTTCACATTCTCCATACTCTTGGTATTCGGAACAAAGCTCTATCCTGGATCTCATCCTACCTCTCCCATCGTACTTTCAGTGTCTCTTCTGCTAACACCTCCTCCTCCTCTATTGATCTCTCTGTGGGGGTACCCGAGGGCTCTGTCCTGGGACCTCTTCTCTTTTCTCTGTACACACTCTCTCTAGGTGACCTAATAACATCTTTTGGGTTTAAATATCACCTCTATGCTGACGACACACAAATATACTTTTCAACACCTGACCTTACACCTGCTATACAGACCAAAGTTTCTGAATGTCTCTCTGCTATATCATCCTGGATGGCCCTCCGTCGCCTTAAACTAAACATGGCTAAAACAGAGCTCCTCATACTACCTCCCAAACCTGGCCCTACTACCTCCTTCCACATTACTGTTGGAACTACGATCATTCACCCAGTAGCCCAAGCACGCTGCCTAGGGGTCACACTCGACTCCTCTCTCACATTCGCCCCTCACATTCAAAACATTTCTAAAACTTGTCGCTTTTTCCTCCGCAATATAACAAAGATACGCCCTTTCCTCTGTTGCTCGACTGCTAAAACTCTGACTCAGGCCCTCATTCTCTCCCGTCTTGATTACTGTAACCTCCTGCTGTCCGGCCTTCCTGCCTCTCACCTGTCTCCCCTACAATCTATCCTAAATGCTGCTGCCAGAATCACTCTACTCTTTCCTAGATCTGTCTCAGCATCTCCCCTCCTGAAATCCCTCTCCTGGCTTCCAATCAAATCCCGCATCTCACACTCCATTCTTCTCCTCACTTTTAAAGCTTTACATGCTTCTGCCCCTCCTTACATCTCAGCCCTAATTTCTCGCTATGCACCATCCCGACTCTTGCGTTCTGCTCAAGGATGTCTTCTTTCTACCCCCTTTTTATCTAAAGCCCTCTCCCGCCTTAAACCTTTTTCACTGACTGCCCAATGCCTCTGGAATGCCCTTCCCCTCAGTACCCGACTAGCACCCTCTCTATCCACCTTTAAGACCACCTTAAGACACACTTGCTTAAAGAAGCATATGAATAGCACTGTGGATATTCTGAACACATGATACATAAAGCTTGGCCCCCTGCAGATGCACTTACCAGAACTCCCTCCTCCTGTCTCTGTACGTTCTCCCTACCTACCAATTAGATTGTAAGCTCCTCGGGGCAGGGACTCCTCTTCCTTAATGTTATGTTTGTCTAAAGCACTTATTCCCATGATCTGTTATTTATATTATCTGTTATTTATTCGATTACCACATGTATTACTACTGTGAAGCGCTATGTACATTAATGGCGCTATATAAATAAAGACATACAATACAATACAATACAATATTAGTAAATGCTTTTGTCTTAAGTACGCATTTACAGATCTTGCAATGACCACAGGAGAAACAGTCAATTTTGGAAATAATTCTCTTTTGATAGTGTGTTTGTCTTTTTTGATCATACTAGGAGAAATAATATTTCATAAGGTCTATGATTTTCTAAATACGAATTTAGGATTCACTGAAGTAATACGTCGCAATAAAAGATCAATTGAAAGAATATTACAATGATTTTTTGATATTTCTTATTGCATACTGTAGGCCTGATTACTGAATTGAGTAATAAAATATGAAGGGTCTAGATCTGATGTAATGTGTCTGACCAACACTTCAATGTGTTCTATTTTCTGTGTTTGGATTGAGTATGGTTTAAATCTATTAAATCCTCTCTTTTCTTGTTCAAGGAATTAAGATAGGCATCTTCTAGTATTTTTTCATTATATCCTCTAGATATAAATCGATTGATCAGCTCTCCCGCTCTTGAATTGAAATCTTCCAAATTGGAGCAGTTACGATGTAGTCGAATATATTGACCATAGGGTATAATCTTCAATAGACTTTGATTATGACCACTGCATGTGTGAAGTAATGTATTTCTGGCGTGTTCTTTGCGGAAAATGTCTGTATGTATCCTTTGATCCAGACAAACAAAGAGATTTAAATCAAGGAAATGAATGTGATGTGAGTGGTACTGTGAAGTAAAAGTTAAGTGAATTATTATTAATGTTTTGAATAAACAACTTAAGATCCTCAGTAGGACCTCTCCATATGAGTGAAAGACCATCTATATAACGACGATAGAAGTGAATTTGAAGCTTGTAAGGGTTTCTATCTCCAAAAACGTAGGACGTCTCCCACCAACCCATGAAAAGGTTGGCATAGGAGGGTGCAAAGCATGTGCCCATGGCAGTCCCATGTGTTTGGAGATAGAAACCCCCAGAAAAAAGAAAATAATTATGTGTCAATAGCAAATATATACTGTCCAATAGAAAAGTGACATGTGTTGGTGAAAGAGAAAGAGCAAGTTCAAGAAAATACCATGCGGCCTGAAGACCATCCAAATGTGAAAAAATATTGTAAAGAGAGGACACATCCAAAGTTACCCAAATAAAATTGGGTGACCAGTGAAAATCATGAAATAAGGATAATAGATGTGAAGCGTCTAAAAGGTGTGAAGGGAGTGTTGAAACAATGGGCTAAAAGTAATGTTCTATATAATTAGACAAGTGCTCACCCAGTGACCCTATACTAGAAACAATAGGGTGTCCAGGTGGTGAGTTAAGGGACTTGTGTATTTTTGGAAGGTGGTGAAAAATGGGAATGGTGGAGTGCATACAGTGTAAATAATCAAATTCCTTAGCAGAGAAGACTTATAGATCTTTGCCTACATCAAGCAGTTCATTAAGCTCTTTTAGAAATTGACTAGTAGGATCTGAATCAAGTGAGGTGTAGGAGAGTTGGTCATTATGTTGTCTATATGACTCGGCATAATAATATGTATGGTCCAAAACGACGACTGCTCTGCATTTATCGGCATTCTTTATGACAATCTTGTTATTATTTCTTAGAGCAGTAATTGCATTACGTAGTTCAGGTCGCAAATTGTCTATGTGTTTGATATTTGCTGTAAATTGGATACCCTTTGATAGGAGTAGTAGATCCCTTTCTACAGCTTGTTTAAATAAATCAATAGCACTGCCTTTCAATTTGTCAGGACAGAACTTTGATTTATTCTATAGACCTGATGGGTTTTGACCTAAAAAGGAAGATAATGATCGAAAGGTTCTGTATGTTCTCCCAAGAGTTGTATCATATCTTGAAAAAAGCAATGATCACAAAAAGTCAGTAGTTCAGCCATGTCGAAAATCGGCACTGTATCCCCATTGTCCTGAGGTGTTGGGTCACTATGTTCCTGAGCAACGAAGTCACTGTTAGTTGCTTTCCTTTAAAGAATCTTTTCAATCTTAATTTTCTAATTAATTTGTACAACTCTACAGTACTAGTAAATAGACTGAAATTCTTATGAGGAGAAAAGGTGAGACCCAAATCAAATACTTCCAGTTCTGATTGTGAGAGATGATGTTGTGAGATATTAATAACATTTGTATTCTCAATGACTAGTGTAGCCCCCTTTCCCCCGTGTCTAGGGAAATTACCTGTGTGCGTTACCTGAGTGGCTCACAGGAGACCTGATCCTCTGCTGCAGGGAGCCTGGGGTGATTATAGTCGATCTGATGACAGCGCCACCACCAGGGAGGGATCCTAGCGCAGTTGGATAACCCCTTCCCAGGAACACACAGTACAGAATAATATACACACACAGAGGTACAGTATAACAGTTTATCTTTACTGATAACATAACTTCTTACTATCACAGTATACCACTCGTAACACAATACCATATGACCCACACACAATATACCCACACCAAAACGCCACCCCAGGGAAATTCCCCAAAGTACTGCGGTGCCCTGGGCACCAACCGCCCGGTGTCCACAGAGTCAGCCCACCCAAGATGTGTGTGGTAGCGCTACCTACAGTGTGTATGTGGCAATTGGTGCACGTAGATGAGGATACCTTCCCAGGCACCGCTGAATGATACAAGGATCCATCTGATCCAAAGAAGATGTCTGCCTCTGCATGGGGTGAACTCCTGCTGGAGTATTTCACCTTTAAGAGTCTGTGTGGTAGGCCTGGGTCTGGTCCCAAACTGCAGGCCTTGCACACCGTGTGGCGTCCGTCACCGGCATACTGACACTATTGCTACTAAAGTGGAATGTCCCTATATCAGGGGCTTCCCTGTAGCAGCCACAATCTGTAGGGTCAGGGTCTAACTGGGGCCTGCAGGGTAACTCTAGGCCTAGTCTGTGAGCCACTAACACCCAAACACTATGTGTCCCTGCAGCTCCCTGTCTCCAACTGGTGTGTTCCGCTGAGCACACCAAATGTATCAATACCATTGCAAGAGATCCTGAGAGCACTATAGGCTGCTGCGCTCAGGTGGTATCTTCAGATTGATCTATTCACCTGTGAATTTCACAGAGTATTGGCATGTAATTATCCCTAAGGGCATCCATAGGTTCCTGTGATGTATTCTTTTTAGAAAAGGCATCTGCGATTCTCTCTAGATCTTGTGGGTTCCTCAATCGGCCGACATCATAGTTTATCTGCCTAGGACATATACTATTGTACCGATGCATGGAGCAAGTTGCTAAGTGTTTACATAGACAACCGACTAGACCTGTGTCTCAGTCACACTAGTGACGTCCTACTGACGTAATCACCCGACACACGTTTCGTTCCGTACTTGGAACTTCTTCTGGAGTGGGCGGGTCACTGCTACCAGCGGCTAATTAAATCCACCATTGCCATAGTTACATGCAAACAATTGAGTCAGCAGGAGCAAATTGGCATTAAAAAGCCAGCCAATCACAACTTATGTCAACAAAGAAATTGACAGACTATGCTGTGTATACTCTTAAAAACAGAGGTATTCTAAAAATCAATACTTGTAAATTAAAATGTGAATGAGACTGCTTAAGACTCATAGTTATATAGGCTAAAGATAAGACTGTACATATTTAATGTTTACTGCATGGAGAATCCTGTATATGGGGCATCTGTGTACCCACAGACTCCCCTTTTATCATGGTACTTGCAAGAAATAACAATATCAGTCCATTATGACATGTGATTGTTTATATGTAGAATAGTTCATAGAAGTATGTTCACTCTCACTGCAAATTGTTCATGTGGATAGACCTGTCACTCATAATTCTCTGTCTGTTCTGAGATACTATCATTTAGTTATAGTTCTCATATAAGAAATCATGATAATTTAACCATGATTTCTGTTTAACCAGATTGGCTCTATGCTTAGCAGGCTGTGATCACTAGTTGGGAATATGTTTATGTCTAGACCTAAGTAAATCCCATATTAATATATGGACTATAGGAAGGCGGAGTAAACAAACCCTTTGAAGGGTAATGAACTGTTACACCCCCTATATCAGTGTCTCAAGCTCATGATTATTACATCCCAGAGGGAGATGCCGAAGAAGAGCTTCAAAGAGTGAGGCGTCTTCCCACTAGGGTGGCCTACGATTTATTTGGGGCACCCCACTACAAGTCTCAGCAGTGGTCTCATAGCAGGCTAGTGTCGGTAATAGCTATGCTCACTGAACTCTGTAATACCATTTAACGCCATTGCAATGCGTTAAGTTGTATATACATGCATTGCATTTTTATTATATAAATTGTGTGGTGTTTACAGTTATGTCGTTCCCAAGTGGGGATGTTGGTTCTTTCACCAGGGGGAGAGTATAGCCTGGGTCCCCCCTGGTCTCCCTTCTGTCCCCTTTCCTCCCTGCGAAGCAGCAGGGGCAGATGCCAGTAGTGTGCGGGGAAGAGCTGTAGCGGATAGCGGGCGACCGGGTCGCCGGAGCGGCTCCCTTTGCAGGGCACCGCCATATTGATTATGACACACATGCGCAGTTATTCAAATAGCACGGCGGCCATTACAAGTATGCGCACATGCGCAGTAGCCACAGCTAACAGCAGATATCTCAGGGAAAAGGCTCCGCAGAAGGCATTGGAGCTACAGGTCATGTGGTGCAACAGAGCCAATAGGGCTCCCGGATTCCTCCGCTTCCAGATTTATACATATGGCACGCAGGCAGCTACACCAGTCAGAGCTGGGGCAGAGAATGTTAAGGGTGTGCTCAGGGTGTCAGTGGCCCCTGAGCTAGGCCAGAGACTCCCTCATAGGCCCCAGTTAGGCCCTGACTCCCCCTATAAGTTTGTGGCTGCTACAAGGACAAGACCATTAGATAGGGACAATGCCCCTGTAGTGCATAGTGTCAGGGACACAGCAGGACGCTGCACAGAAATTGTGGCCTGTGGTCTGGGACCAGACCACCACACACAGATAGAGACTCTCTTCAAGATGGGACCCTCCAGCTGGATACCCCTCCACGTTGAGGCGGACGCCTTCCCTGACGGCGATGGTGTGGGGCAGATGGACCCCCTTTCTTCAGTCAGTGGACTACCTGGCAGATACCTCAACAAGTGCACCAACTTAACACACACTTCCTGTGGGTAGCGCTACCGCACACTTGGGGTGAGATTGCTCCTGTGGACAACAGGGTGATTGGGTGCCCAGGGCACCTCAGTACTTTGGGGGCAACCCCCGCCAGTGTGTGTACAAGGTGGTTGGGGGACATTGTGGGGTTTCGGCTGTGCGAAGCCTACCTTGTGTATGTTATTCTGATATATGTTCTTGGCTGCGTTCAGTAAACCTGTTATGTATATATACATACATACATACATACAAGTGTGTTTGTGTATTGTATTGGGTCCTGTGGAAGGGGTATCCAGCAGTGCTAGGATCCTTCACAGGTAGAGGCGTGTCACTGGACGAACCATGTACACCCCAGGCTCCCTGCAGTGGAGGATCAGGACTCATGTGAGCCTACAGGTAACAGCGTACCACATGTAGTCACCCTAGACACGGGGGAAAGGGTGCTACACCTATAGTAGAGAAATAGAGATGTCTACGTATTAATCCTTTGAATGCCGGAGGGGCTGCGGCACACACAATCATTTTGTTGCTCCTTCCCTTATGATGGAATAGAAGAGGAGGAGTGCTCTTCCTTCCATTCCATTTCCTGATAGAACGCATTCCTCCGATATCCCTTACAAAAGCACGCAGGCTACAGAACTACGTCATGGCGCCCCTAAAGTGCCAGACCGCATGATGTAGCAGCAATGTCTATAGAGCACTCAAAAAGGGAAAAAATGGTCATAATCCTAAACAAAATATATTGATATAGAGCAATTTTATATTACAATTACATTATTTCAAGTTTTATTTTTAGTATAAAAAAAATATGATTATAATGTATAAACAGTTTAGGGATAATACAAAGATATTGAGGGACATGTTTCATCCCAATGTCTGTAAAATAAAGGAATAGAGAAAAGAAAATGTCAGCTACTGCAAAGAACACTATTAAACACTTAAAATCTGCTATACTCCATGTCATGATGGCAGATGCAATCGGCATATTTAAGAAGAGATTGGCTATCTTCGTACAAAGCGCAGCGCTGTATAATGGAGGTACGGAGTTATATAGATTACATAAAAAGAATGACATACTGTAGGCGGACGCTCACAGAGGTATGCAAGGGAGACTGGTTATGGTGAAATTAAATAAGGCTTTTATTGCGCGTGTTACCTTAATATCAGGAAACAATCCAAACAAGGGGTAAACAAAGCTTCTATCCACTTGGGAGTATTTCTAGTGAAATACTATGCAGTCCACAACTCCCTTTAGATAAGCATGTCTCCCAGCCCCAAACATATAGCATGAAATGAAAAGATATAAAAAGTCTTATAAATGAAAGTATTATCTGTTTGTAGTGGTTTGGAGGGAAAATTTTCTCTGTCCCTGGTTGCTCCCTTTTCCTCAGGGTTTGTCAGCATTCAGGTTTAGAAGTTTCCCATGTGTCTTGAAAGCAGCACTGCTGTTTCTTCTTGCAGGCTCAAAACAAATGTCCCCATATTCAGTCTCACAAGTTGTGAGACTTCAAGCACAATCTCCCTTCCTGTCTCAAAAGACAGGCTTTTCTAAGCAATCTAATCAGGCAGGTGGTGTTTGTTAATTGACTACCAGCAGTTAACCACCACACTGCTGGATTAGAGGCACGTTACCTGAACAGGGATAACTCCCCTGTTACACATACAAATAAGAACAAACAAGCGCAAACAGAGATGGTAATGAGGGCCTTGCTCCAGAGAGATTACAATGTTGGACTAAAGGGCAATGTTCAAACAAATGGTAAAGTGGCTGCTTTTGGTGGTATCGAGTATGACTCAGGATGGCGTATGGTTCAGTCGCACAACTGATCTCATTTAGGTTTCGGGGTGCGGATGTTAGGGGGTGTTAGACTGGATAAAGGCAGTGTGCTCAGCTGGTTACCCCTATTTCGTATTGGGGATGAAGGGGTTAATTTTATATGCTGTTCCCATGTACCATTTTCTCCTCTATGCATTGTTGTCCCCTTTTTGCAGGCTAGTCTCTACCTGCAGTGTTGAATAACAGGAGCCGTTCCATTAAGACTGCTAATTTAGGAACGGAGTGAGCCAGCACCCTGATTTTTGGTCTGCAGCCTCAGTGTAACCCCCAAGCACACACATATTAAAAATATAACTTTGTCATAAGTGAAACATATTTTTGATGAAGTGCCTTTCTGTTGCAGGTTTAAAATGTACAGGCAGGATGCTATTTTTTCTGCCTGCCTTTGTAATGCATTAAGGAACAAATGTTATGCATACATGAGCCCCCTGTTGAGGCGATGCCTATGGGTCTGGGGGATGAAAGACCCCAGAGTCTTAAAAGTGTGACTTAACCGGGATGTTTCTGAGTAGCAGATCCTGTTACTCATCCTGGATTTTTCACACCTTGGGACCAAACTCCAGACGTTGCATCCCCAGAAATGAGTGGCCCCTTTTTACTCAGCAGTGCTACCAACCTGCTTACTGAGCATGCTCAGAGCTACCTGGGCTGGCTGTAGGATTTTCCCACGTGACATGGCAGGCTCTGATAGGAGAAAGATAATTCCTTGCCAATGGGATGAGGGTAATGGTAAACTCCAAGGGCCCCTGTCCTTAAAGAGGCCTGTAACCCTCATTCCTGTGTTGTTGTTGTTACCTGATTTCTTCAAGCGGATAAGATCTAAGTACAGCGGCTTTGATTCCGGAACGCAAGGGGTTAAAAACATTGCAACAAGGAAACTAGCCCTGCTTCAGGATTTCGTTAGCCCTGGGGATTTCAGAACGAACTCCAAAGAACCAGAAAAGACTTTGCACTTTCACAGAAGAATTGGGCTGGCAATTTGCGCCCTTGCAAAAGGACTGCATTTTAAAGGACAATCTTCTGGTGCTTTGCACCTTTCTGGACATTGTATCCCGTTTCTCTATTCAGTAAGTGTAATTATTAAGTGTATTCTAAGGTTGTCATGTGTCTGTCTATCAAGGAAATAAATAACAATTTATTTTGCTCAACTTGTATGCTCAATTGGGATCCACAAAATATAAATGTGTTAATAGTTGTGCCCATCGTGACAATGAGTGAGGAAAAGGTTTGCCTGGCAAGGGAAAGGGCAGCGCTTTCCTTTTCTAACTGCCTATGGATCAATACATACAGGTAAAGGTAACTCGCCTGATATAGCACTAAATAAATGGATTAATATATACATATGGTCTGTGTCTATAATAAACAAATACATTTGTTATTATACTGTATTTCTATATTCCTAAAAAATAGACTTTGATAATTTCCTGTTTTATATTGTCATGAATACTCTAGGCTATTAGCAGCTAAGTGTACTGTAATTAGGGTACCGCATGCACAAGATTCTACGAAGTGAAAATGGAAGTCAAAGATGAGCCATTCTGATTTCCAGGAATCCCATAAAAGAGACAACCTATTACCACAAACGTGATAGTTTCCTTTTATCCCTTCAAGTTATTATACAGTATGCTAGGTAAAATTGGAAAAAAATATTTATATGAAAATACAATAAGAATTAGAGACATGTTTCTGGAGATGGAGAAAAGATGACATAAGGACAAAGGAATGGGAAAAACTGAATTGTAAAGCAAACAAGAGCATATAGAGGATGTTAAAAGGCGAAGGATTTAAGAATACTATAAGAGAATTAATGGATAAAGCAAACCAGTAACAGAACCATTTTGTATACTATTAATCACTCACCTCTGAAAAAAGCTTTACACTATATTTGTTCTCATAGATAGTCTAAAAATGGATTAAAGACCCATTTACAGTTAAATATTTGGCGACTACTAGATACAGATAAATGTTGTGGGTAAAAAGGTGACAAAAACATCTGACTGTATAAAGTTCAACTACTGTAAAATAAAGAACACATGATTGTATCTGCATGTCCTCCACAGGTACCAAAACCTGCTATATTACCCAATTGTCACGTCATACAGCTATTAAGCTACAGGCAAGAATTCTGGGATGTGACATGTTAATAAGCTCATTCTCAGCTTGCTATCCCATAGACTTCCTGCTGTATTACACAGCTTGTACAGCTAAGCCTTGGATGTGGAAGTACAGCATTAGTGGGCCTGTACAATTGTTGTATACATTTGGACTCATGAGTGAGTTTGGTTATTATATATACATTTTAAAAGATTAGGTAGCATCAGAATATAAAAAAATACACTTTTTTGTTGCATTATCTGTGCTGTAAACAACAAAAAAGGCAGCTTACCCCTGAGGAAGGAGGCAGTAGCTTCCGAAACGCGTTGGGTGGTCCCCGATATCCCTGCGTTGCCACCAGCTGCCGTGACCCATCGCCATCCCTGCCGTGAGGCTTTGTGACTCAAAAGCACTTTTGAATTTGCCGCCTTTGGACTATACGCGACCGCGAGAAGCAGGGGATTTGGAAGCACAGTCTACACAGCGTCGGGCGCCACTGCGCATGCTCAAACTTCAGACAGTGATTTCCTGCCCCAGCCACAGCGTGGATGAACGCGTCCTCCATTCTACACGCGGCAAACACCGAGAATCGACCGGTTGATTGGGGAGTTGTGCCAGCAACTGTGAGATGGGATACTCTCTTTAAGTATCCACTGCGATTTTACATCTTGGCTTCGGTAAGCGGGCAATTCAGCTGGTTATCGATTGGGTCCTACATTTTGTCCATTTGTGCTTAATTGCACTGTATGTTTTTATATGTATTAAATTTATTATTTTTAGTTCAGTGTGTGGTTCAGCAACATTGCCATTTTTGTTTGTTTGTTGGTTTATGTCTTAATAGTATTACACTATGTATTTCTTTTTCTTTTTCCATGGTTGAATCAAGCCGGCTGAGATCATCTCTTCATCCCATCTGGTTGTATAATTATGTATATATCATTTATTTTTATTTATTTTCCTTTGTATCTAGCGCCATTGATACCCATCTAGTTCTAACAAAAAAGGCAGCGCTAATAGAAAACTACTAAGAAATGGCCAGCAGCCTGTGATATAACTCTGACACACTAGGTCAGATAAAGAGCAAGCAAGAAAGGGTTATATCTGTGGCGCTTGGCCCTAAGGTAATTATATAAAAAAGGGGGTATACAACCGGATGAAAGATGGTGTCCACTTGGGCTCTCCTCATGAAGACGATCAATCATGTAAAAAATAATATAAAAACAAACATAGTGTAATACAGTAACTAAAAAACATGCAACAACACTAACACATACAAGACAATGAATGCTGAGACAATCAAATGACTGATTTTAAATAAAAAAACATTTAATACAACAAATCAATATATATATAATTAAAACACTAAAAAGAATAGGTCACATGTGCACTCCAACACTAACTAGGCTGGCCGCTTACCAGACATTGAAAAGTAGAAGGCAGTGGCTAAATCTGAGAGTATCCCCTCTCGTGATGTCAGGTTTCAGCTCCCAAACGTCTCACACGATCAGCAGGGGCTTCCGAGGGGGACCCTCCTTTCCTTCAACATCACAGACCTCCGCTGGGCAGACGAACCGGGCAGCGTGTCGCAGGAACAAGCGTCACCACGTGCGCAACAGCAGCGCAGGATGCGAGCCAGCAGCAACAAGCCTGCGTAAGCGTCAATGTCCAGCTCAACAGAAGAACAACCGTGAACAGCACTGTCACGGTAGCTTGAGACAGGCTGAAATTTACACCAAAACTATATATAAATATATATATACCTGGAAGTATACCACTCCAGGAAGAAGCCCACTCACGGGTGAAACATGTTGAGTGTTTACTTTACTACAGCCTTTATGTAATCTTCTATTCTGAGGGACTTATGATGGATCTGATGCAGCATTTTGGACTTTATTTTTTGTTCCTGTTATAAGCAGACTTTGGAAACACATCATGTACAATCTATTTGGACACAAACTCTACATAATCTAGCTGCAGCTGAGTATTACCCTCCTCTTACTGTTTGGGCATTACCAGTCCTTGCAGTGCAGTGCACTTTGTGGTGTTTTCAATATGTATGACTCTGTTTGCTAATATGTCTTTATTAGTCATATTTTTCTTTATTTGCTGCATCAGTTCTCATTGATTTCATTTTGGGGAAATGCTGTTCAGGGTATAACTATTATTATTGTTATATTATTTTTCCCTGGTTGCTTTATCTCTTTTTTCCCCCTCTGTTTTTGGTATACATACTAATTTTTCCTGGCTATATACTGGGTCATTGACTATATACTTTTTCCAACGCAATGATTTATTATTCTTTCATGCATATGTCAGTGGGAATATATTTTGTATTGCCTATTATGTTAGACTAAACTACTTTGTTGTCATTATTTAAACTTTATTTAGACACATTTTTTTTTTTTTTTTTTTTCTCTTTGTAATACTGAAAGTGTTTGATTAGTAGTCCTCTCTTTATATTTTTGATACATATATATTTTCATAGGCTGTCTTTAGTATTTTTATGTTTTTAAGTTAGTGTGTCTTGTTGTTTAATTAATAAAATCTTGTTCATTTTTTCTGAATTTGCGGAGCATCTGTTTCTTTTTAACCATCTTTATCTTATAGATTAGTTTAGGTGTAATTTAGAGTGCTACTAAGGGGATTGTCTATGTTCTTTTCATCTGTGTCTTATATAGTTTTCACTATCCCCTAGCACCATCAGGTCCTATTTAATTTATATACTGACTTTAATTGGGGTATATATTTTATTTTACCCTTATAGTTAGTTTTATTAAAGGGCTTGAGTTAACCTAATATATTATGTGTTGAGCAACTTCTCCTTTTGTGTGTTCTATATATATACCTGGGTTTGAACTGGGACGAGACTTAGATATGATAAAATATAATTTATTCCTTGATAAAGGTGAACACAACAGATATGTACAAATAACAGGCAAAATATAGACACTTACTTAAAATGGAAATGATGAAGCAGTCATATCTGGACTGGCAGTTCATACAGTACTCTTCATAGTCATAAAGACACCAAAGACATGAAAAGACCTCTGGCAGGAAGACAGTGCATAGCGTTTCTCTCAGCAATCAAGATGGTATAGAACAGACTGAACACTTGAAGAACTTGCAAAACATGAACAACAATGGATAAGGGCTTGACCACAGATTATATACCTTTTGTGGTCCTATCCATAACCTTAAGTACAGGGGATTGGTTTTCAATTACCTCCAGCCACTCACTAACGTGGGAAAGCATTCTGACCCATGCCACCCTGCTGGTTGGCACATGCGCAGTAGAACTCTGGGGTCTCATTTCTGAAGCCCCACATTTGCATCAGGAATGCCAGCCAGTCTATCATTTGGAGTTCTGGCAGGAAAACCTTTGTTGAAAGGTGTGAAGTGGGACACTTAAAGACTGCTCTGGCTTGAGCCTCCTCCGCCCTTAGGTAAACAGGGAGGGTGACATGACCCTTTGAACAGCACTCAAATCCTAGACATTAGGGCGCCTCTTGGGGCCATCTGCTATCTTGGTGGACAAAGGAATTTCCCCTAAGTCTTTGTCCCTACCTTGGGACACAGTATCAAACATAAAACATAAACGTATTAAAATATCCGGTTCCATTGGGTCTAGCAGAACCAAACTTCCCAGTTCTAATGGCCGGAACTGGGGCACCATATGATCCAAAAATCGACTTGCTACGACCTATGGAGCCGGAGTTACACAAATGCACATTAAATCATTTTTCATTTTAATACAAAAATCTCCGCTAAAAGAAATCTCAGCTTTTCACTAAATCCCCATTGAAAGCAATGGGCTCCGCCGCCATGGGTTTCAATGGAGCAACTCCGCCGTTGTAGTCAATGGGGTTTCCTACCATAGACTTTCAATGGGGAACCGCCGCCATTGAAGTCTATGAGAAAATCCACAAATCTTTACAGTCGTCCATACTCCGTCTGGTTGGTCTGAGGGGGCTGGAAATGGGCATGCATTAAAGCCGGAACCTTGGCTACATGTCACCCAAATCCCATCCCTCTGGGCATTCCTGAACCGGAGATATGGACTTACACATTTCAACATTTTACACTTAGTCATTTTTTCACCATGCGGCTTTTCCCTCATTAGAATCAATGGTAAAAGCCCCGAACTTTCAAGGGGGTCCATACTCCATCGGGTTGGTCCAAGAGGGTCAAGGATGGTTCTGCAGTGATGCCGGAGCAGTGACTACAGATACCCCAAACCTTGATCCTCTGGTCCCTCCGTAACCGGAGATATGGATTCCTAAAATTCAGCATTTCACACTTAGTCATTTTTCGGAGCCGTTTCTGCCGCCGCCGGCAAAGCCTATGTCGCGACCCGCTCTATTTGGTTCGACCCTTATCGGGGGTCCAGGATTCGGGGACCCGGTTGTGGTCGAGTGGGGGGGAGCCTAGGAACTAGGGGCAAAAATAATTTTATTTCTAGGGCCCCCAGAACAGTTTATTCCCACGCCAATTAACGTTGAACTTGACTCAAGTGATTTTAACTCTTTTAAAGGACATTGTATCCGCTTTGCGGTTAAGCGGTTTGGAAGGCAGCCAACTCATTCCTGAAAAGCTCTTTCGAGGGTTTCTCCATTGAAGTCAATGAGCCCATAGACTTTCAATGGGAAACCGCCGCTCTCCCTCTCGGACGCCATCTGCTGGTCTTCTCAGGAACCGGACTTCACAGCAAGATTCACCATAAAAAAACATTGAGCCCTAATGGCGGCTTATGGGAACCTGCAAAATGGTGCCTGAAAAGGCGGGAAAACTTCACCAAGAGCTATAATCATTAAAGGACTATTAACCCTTGTGCTCCCGGATGGATTCTAGTGTGTGTGTGATGCAGACACTGACTAACACAGACATTACAATGGAACAGGGGAACAGGGGAAAATACAGTTACAGGTCATAACAAGGGTTAAATCACATTTCTGGACCTCAGTCCAGTTAACCCCTTGTCTCCCTGATGCGGTCAGGGGTGGCCAAATGGGGTGCAACCCCTTTAATACCGGGCCACCCCCTTTCTCCCTCTACAAGCACAATGGCTGGGAATGGTCCGTGAATATGATAGTACAATTATGGTGGGTACTGTAACAACAGCAGTGCACACATAGACCACCCAGGCTATACCTGTTACAATACATGTAATAAAATATCCTAATTATCGTGTGTGCTTTATTGTCTTCAGTGCGGTAACATCTAAAGACGGACGAAAAAGATGTGGGTACAGAATGCACTCTGGCAAGTCAGTTGTTTCAGTAAATAGTGCCTTTACGTAGTGTGGCAATAACTCCCTCTTACGGACTATGTACAGATGGTGTACATATACAGAATGGCTGATCTATATCTACAGTACACAAAATTGGTATGGCGTTTTGTGTGAGAGCTACATAGTTTTTATACATTTTACTTGCTGTAATAAACCTTATCGCTACTAATCCAGGCTTTGCCGATTTCTTGGTACATGGGCACCTGGGAGAGGAGCCCTTCACGCATTGCCTCCATTGGGAGCATTTGAAAGGAGGACGAGACTGATTCCTTTCAGATTTACAACACCATTCACTGAGGGAAGGGGCTCACACAAGGCCGTGTGAGTTTTTTCTTCTTTAAATATTCCTCCATTTAGAGGATATATGTAACATCCCACCCACTCCATTCTTCTCTGAGGGATTAGTCTCACACTAGGCCGTGTGAGTCATTGAAACTTATGTTTATTGTTTCTATATTTTATAATATATCAATACCACCCTCTGTTCTCCACCCCTCTCTTCCATTACCCTCCCTTCCCCTTCTCCTCCCCCTCCTCCCATTTTACCTTAAGACCAGCTATGTCTATCTAATACATGCATTGATTTTGTGTATTCCACTATCTTTTATTTTCCGAGTTCAACACCTTGCGCTGACCACTACACCACCTCTATTGTCGCTATAAGAAGATCCCTGGCTTCATCTTCTCTTTGGTCCAGCCGCAGAAACACAACAAGGGCTAGTATACACTTCCTTTTTTCCTTGGTTTTACATTAGTCCACAGGCGTTATACTTCTATACGCCATATAAGATAGGGAGCGCCCCAGTTTCACCTTTTGTTTCATCCATAAAAGGTACCCTGCAATTTTCTGGTCATTTGAAAACTGTATCAAATACAGAAGAATTTACAATGCATCTGATCACAGAGTTGCTAATTGAGATGGTTGGGGGTTCCTCAGATTTCACTTAGATCCCCCTAGGGGGGATTATAGGGGTAGTCACTCCTAAAACAAAAATTAATTAGTGGCGCTGGCATAATAAATAGGTTAAATAAAGGTAATTGTTGTTCAAAGTTTTAGTATTGATCCTGGAGAAATATAGATTTATTTAAGGTTGTGGACCAAACATAAACTTGAAGAAAAAAACCTACAAAGGTTTACATAGCTCTGTTCATTATACACTATACACACTATAATTTCCCAGCAAATATTAGGAATAACTCTGGAATGAACATCTTAAATATTGAGTATTGTAGGCAAATGCCATTTGTTTCACTAAGACTTCATTAGTGACTATTTCCCTATTAGAGGACATAATGAAATTGCAAACATATTTATAGGGTTGTGGTGCTGTAAATAGGTGATACATACAGTATTTAAACAAGTACGTTATGTTTACAGTGCCTTTAAGACATATAGGAAACATCACAATGTTCCGCACCTACATGGCCCATATAACGTTCCCTAAATGTAAAGCTTGAACTGATTCTGAAAGCCATGGTCACAGTTGGCTGGGGAAGGTCAAGGTTATGAGATTGCAATACTAGAGACCATATTACCTGGAGATAAACTACAGTATATGTACCACAGACATTTTGGCACCAAAAAGGTTAAACATTTACAACAGTGTATACTGTATATTCAGTCCCTATTGACTGTTCTTTATTGGGTTATATCTGTATCAGGTATATTATTTGCTTTAGTTCAAATAGGAAACGTCAGTCTACATTACTTGCAGCAGAAAAAAATATATATATAAACAAGTGGCACGTGTATGTTTAATTTAGAAATCAAAATAAATAATGGTGTCCCTTGTTTTTAAGGACAGGTTTGTTTTTTGTCTGAAACCTAAAGCAGGGTACATTGATTTACAGGAAATTGCTCTGTAACGCACATATTACTCATTTACAAATACTACTTCCAGCTAGCCCCTGAATCCTGATAAGCTTCTGTTATCTGAGCCATGCATGTCATAAAAAACGTCAGCGTCTGTTTGTAAACATCTCTTTTTTTTCCAACGCCAGCATTCAGGCTCTGAGAAAATATTTGCTAAAAGGCTCTCAATTAAACTACAAAACATTTAGTATAGGTGCTGTTTCCAGGCAAACACAGTAAGTTAATCATGTTTTCCACGGAAAAATAAAAAAAGCAGGAAGAAGAACATAGTTTAAAGTCCTTTATAAATGAGAAAAGAATCGAGTTGCTAATCATCTCTCCTCTTCCCTTCATTAGGCAAATAGCTGTTTTTTTGGTGCAGTTTATATAAATGCATTGCCTAAAAGTCACCATTGAAAGGTACTTTCTTGCTAAGATGAATGTGTAGCAAGCAGGAAAAAACATACATAATTAGAAAATGCTTTGAATCCCACAATATCCAATAATAATAATATAATAGTGTAACAGTGTTTCCCCCACCCTCTGGGAGATGCCACGGTTACCAGGTGAATGGTGCATGTTGGCTCACAGAATGGCGAGTTGTCCGCCGATGGTTGTGGGGACTGCAGGACAGGCTTCTGGGGTATGTACCTGACATTTACTCCATGGTACACAACGCCTGCGCCTCCATCTGCCGTAAGCTCCAGATGTATGGAGGCGATCTCCTACGGTAAGATCACACACTAGGCCGGAGGTATATTCAACTGGAACCGGTTTTATTCTTCTGTACACGCACAGTATCAAGGCAGACCTTGCCCAATACAGTCACTGTTCTGGCCTCTAGACTTAAGATGGTCCCTGGACCTTCACTACAGATCAAGGGCCCCCACAGCAGTCCCTGTTCTTCACTTGCCAGACCAGGGGAAAAGGTGACCACTCACTGTAACAGGGGAGTAATCCCTGTTCAAGTAATGTGCCTTTAATCTAGCAGGGTGGTGGTTAACTCCTGGTAGTCAATTAATAAACACCAAATGCCTGATTTAGATTGCTTACAAAAGCCTGTCTGTTGAGACAGGAAGTGAGACTCCTTAGCTCACGTGTGAGCTGAACTTTGGAGACAGAGCAGAGGTTCTTGAGTCTCCCAGGAGAGACTGACCAAGAGAACACAGATCCCTGGAGCTGACAGGTCTTGAGCTCTGCCAGAAGACACAGCAGAGCTGCTTCCAAGACACAGGGAAACTTCTAAACCTGAATGCTGACAAACCCTGAAGAAAAGGTAGCAACCAGGGACAGAGAAGATTTTCCCTCCAAACTACAAGGAACAGATAAGACTTTTATTACAAGACTTTTTATATCTGTTCATTTCATGCTATGTGTTTGGGGCTGGGAGACATGCTTAACTAAGGGAGTTGTGAATTGCATATTATTTCACTAGAACCACTCCCAAGTGAATAGAAGCTGTGTGTCCCCCTTGTTTGGATGGTTTCCTGATGTTAAGGAAAAGGCACAATAAAGCCTCGTTATAATTTCACCTTATAAAGTCTCCAATTGTGTACCTCTGTGAACGTTCATCTACATATGGTGTCCGAAGTGGGACGAGAGGTCGTCTTTGAAGTTAGAAAGGACTGGAGATTTTTTATGTGAAATTTTTTTTAATGCTTTTTGTCTACAAACAGTCTGAGCAACTTAAAAAAAAACTCTCAGGCAGCAGAGACCAGAATTAAAGTGATACCCACCACTGCACTGAAACCCCAATCCCAAGAGGAGACAGACTGCTGAAGCAGCTAAACCTTATTTGCCTATCACAAAGTGTAATATGGTCATTGAAATAGGGGTTTTGCCTCCCAGCCATAGTCAGGGTTCAAGAAGTGAGTCAGCCCTTAAAAAGAGTTAAGTGTTTGTTGTTTTCAAAAGTTTCGCTGAAGCAGGGAATACAGATGGTGACCCACGAGCGGTACTTATTTTGCAAATGAAGGTTGCCACACCGCATAGGGCTACCAGCTGTGAATGGAGTATATGCATTAAAGTGTGAAAATTGATACAAGACGGTGCTGAAGCAGGGGAATTTTTAGCAAACAAATGCTGAGCGTAAAATTGCCTTAGAGGGGAAAAAGGGATTGCTGAACTGTGTAAAAGGTATTTCAAAGCCAATTGCTGAGTGTTGAGTCACCCTGCCGGGAATGAAAGAAATATTCCACTGCAAAGAATGTTTTTTTTTCTGCAAGTAAAAAAGTCTGCCTATATATATCTTGGGAGCAAAACAGACACCCAAAGTGTGAAGTGTGAATGCCATAATACCCAAAGATGAGACTGAAAATTACTGAACTCAAGCAGAAAACCAAATTCTGTTGCTGAAGCGGAGGGATTGCTCCTAGCAAGTAAATGGTGTAAAGCAACCAGAAGTTTTTACCTAGCAACCACACATTCAGCATACCTAATGAGAGTTTACACCTAGCAAGTAAATGGTGTAAAGCAAATAGACGTTTTTACCTAGCAACTGCACATCTTGTATACCTGATAAGAGAAAATGCATAAACAGTACTGCTGATATTGTAAAAAAAAAATTACCCAAGAAAGAAAAGTCTACAGAGATGCCTGTGAGAGCTACGACCTCTACAAGCAAAATATGCCCACCTGTAGGACTACCACAATTGGGGGTTCTAGCAAATACAGTGGCAACAGCTGCAATAGCGTCTCCTGAGGTCAGGAAGAAAATTACACCTGATAGCCTAAAAATGGAGGACAAGATGCAGCGTTCCTGTAATGAACCCTACCCCACGGAAGAGTGGCTCTTCCAGTCCAATAAAGAGGAAGACATCTCTTACGGGGAACCCGAACCGAGTCACACCCACAAAACACCCCAAGAATGGGGGGGTGCCTGAACTCGGCACGAACAGAAAAGACCGCTCCCTTTGATGACAAATATGATCAGCAGGAGACAGAGCGGGAGAAATGGATCACCGAATATTTCCGTCAGCTATTACAGTTGCAAGAAAAGCCGGGTGGATCCAGTGATGCTGCTAAAATTTCAAATAAAGGAGACCCCAGTATTCCTGATGGGACGGAGACATCCAAAACAAAAAGGCGGAAAAAGAAAAAGAAAAGTGGTTCTTCACTTACCGTGGAAGGAACAGACACGTCCGCAGATCCTGTGGAGGAAAAGGGAGACCGAGTTGCCCTGCAGCCTAGAGAAAATGGAGAATTTGTCCCGCGGATAACCGAAGATCCAGAGGGCCCAAGGCAGAAATCGTGTACCCCAAAGAAGTGTCTGTCCGGTGCCAACAGTGAGGAACCCACAACCAGTCATCCCAGGGAAGCAGAGCCAGAACCAGTGAGTGACGATCCCTTGACCAGCCCTGAAGACGCCCTGAAAATTGCCAGGCGTGACTGTGATCTACTTCGAGAACAATTGAAACTTGAGAGAGAAGATAATGCTGAGTTACAGGTGACGGTGCTCGCAATGTACTCTGAATCTGGGACAGAATTGGATGATCTCAAGACTGAGCTAGATACTGCAAATGCTACTATTTTCGCCATGGATGAAAAGCAGAGCCAATCTGATAAAATGGTGGCTACGCTAAAGCGGAAGTATGAGGAGGCACTGAAGCAGATGACAGTCTTCCAGCAAGAGGTTCACACTTCGCATAGAGCTGAATGCCTCACATCATGAGACCAACAGCTGCCGCACAGACCTGGAAGTTTCCAGAAAGGAACTACACAGTCTCACTGAGGAGCTGGACATTTCTAAAGAAACGATTGTCAATCTTAATACAAATCTCCAAGTCTCCCAGAAGGAGCTTCAGACCCTCAACCTAGAGAAGGAGAATGTCAGTCTCAAAGCAGATGTGCATAAATGGAGGGAGGACTGCAAAGAGGCCCTGAATAGTACAGAGACTGAAAAAGGAGAACATTTAAAATTACAAAGAAAAAACGTAAAACTCAAAGAATAAAATTTTAATTTGACAAACAACGTCAAGGAAAAAAATTAAAAGCTGCACGAGCTTAAAGAAATAAATAGACTTTTGGAAGGTGAGAAGTTTGAAGCAGAGCACCGACTGCAGAACCAACTGCAAGGTCTGCGTACGCACCTCGAGAAGGCAGAGGAGAAGCAGCGAACTCTGCAGGATGACAATCTGCAGGCTGTTAAAGAAATGCAAGTGCTGCAGGAACGTCTGATGACCCAGTATGTCCCCGCAAAGCAGCATGTGAAACTGAAGGCTACCCTGAGCATCACCAAAGCAACGCTAAAAGCCAAGCTTAGAACGCAGGGGACGCGGCACAAAAGGGAGCACAAGAAGGTCCAGAAACTGAAACAAGTAACTGTGGCCCAAGCAAAGAAGTTCATAGTGCTTCACAATGCAATAAAAATGTGGAAGCAAGCTCAGAGAAAGCAAAGCATGCAGATAAATTCCCTGAGAAGAGACTTGCAAGACGCACTCAAAAAACAGGGATCTCTCGCGGATGAGATTACAGTCCTACAAAGACAAGTATTGACCCTAACTAAGCGTCAGTATCCCACAGCCTCAAAAACCCATGAAGAAAAGGGTACAGTGAGAGCTGGGAATACCGCTCATCTGAAAGACAAGGTTGCAAAATTTGAACCACCTAAACAAGCACTAGAAAAACCTTCAGCCACCCAGCAGGCAACAAAAGAAGGTACACGTGCTGAATTAAAACCAGAAGAATCCTTAGCTAATGAAGCTGAAAAGATGGGACATTCTCTGGAAGTGGGTGTGGAATTGCAACTTCAACTCAAAGAGGCTGAACTAGCAACCCATTGAGTGGGAAAAGGGCAGAGAGACAGCTTCAAGAGCGGAAAACTCAAAGGGCTGTTTTTAACTGCTCTGCAACTGCTGCCATACATTATGCCTACAATAACACGAGCACCCGACGCGAGGGAAATCTCATGACCGCGCACGTAGCAAAAAGACTATACTTGAAAAAAGTCCTCCTCGAGCGACTGAGGGGTGCTGATCTCAAGCACCTTCAGGAGGAGACATGAATAAACTGGAGAAAGGGCTC